>NC_141609.1:3005704-3305704 GCF_047967505.1 Dipteris shenzhenensis
TCTACACTAAAAGGGCTAAGGATAATAGCCTGATAATCCTGGCACTATATGTGGATGATATGCTATTGGCTAGCAAGAATACTTGTGAGCTAGATGCATTAAAGGCCAAGTTGCATGAGGCCTTTGATATGAAGGATTTGGGACTTGCAGGTCATATTCTTGGTATGCGCATCACGCGTGATCGGAGTAGGAAACTCCTTTGGCTTTCACAAAAAGAGTATGTTACAAAAGTATTGCAGCGTTTCAATATGGAGGGGGGGAAGGCAATGAGTACTCCATTGCCTCCATATGTGAAACTGAGTCATACAGATAGTCCCAAATCAGAAGAGGAGAGGGCCATGATGGCTAAGGTTCCTTATGCATCAGCGGTTGGGAGTCTTATGTATGTTATGATAGCTACTAGACCAGACATTGCATTTGTAGTGGGAGTTGTTAGCAGGTATATGGCTAATCCAGGAAAGAGGCATTGGGAGGCAGTTAAGTGCATCATGAGGTACATGAAGGGTACCAAGGAGATGTGCATTTGCTTTGGTAAAGGAGACATGTATGTACTTGGGTACACAGATTCAGACTATGCAGGGCATGTGGATAGTAGGAGATCCACTTCTGGTTATGTGTTCACCTTTGCAGGTGGTGCAGTGTCGTGGATGTCTCGTGCACAGAAGTGCATTGCTTTGTCTACCACAGAGGCTGAGTATGTTGCAGCCACAGAGGGTTGCAAGGAGGCTATATGGCTTGATCGGCTAGTGGGAGATTTGGGGATTCATACAAGTGTACCGACATTGCATAGTGATTCCATGAGTGCTATTCAGCTAGCACGGAATCCGGTCTTTCATGCAAAGACCAAACACATTGAGGTCAGGTACCATTTCATCAGGGAGGTACTTGAAGACAAGCGCATAGAGCTTGTCAAGGTTCATACAGATGATAACCCTGCAGATATGCTGACGAAGAGTCTACCTAGTCAGCGGTTTGAGTATTGTCGTGTACTGATGGGCATTGGATAGTATGCTCACTGGTTGTTCTCCCTTAAAGGCACATTGTCCTTTAAGTGGGAGGTTGTGGGGGTTAAAGGTCACTGTGCCTTTACCCCAGTTATGTACAATACTCAAACACATATATAAATGAATGAAAAAGAAGATTAGGGTGGTTCTGCACCCACCAAAACTTGTGTGTCTCTCTGTCTCCCTCTCTCTCTCTCTCTCCTTCTTCCGTTCTTGCTTTCGTTGAGAGCACTCTCACCAACTCCAAACCAAATTCAAGAGGCAGTTCCAAACCAAAAGACTTGAAGATGATCCAAATCTTGAACTGAGCAAGCTTGAACAAGGTCACAAGGAAGATGTATACACATACCTAGGCAAAATGAAGCACCTAATTGCAAAGTGTGACCCACGTCCCGATGACAAGTACCTAGTAGCTTGGTTCATTGTAGGACTAAGAAAGAAGATCAATAAGGACATGAAAAAGATTAGCAGCCATGAGACATTCAATGCTACTCATGTGGCAGCAATTGACATAGAGGATGGAATGATAGCTTTTGACTCCGCTAGTGATGATGGCAAGAATAGATGCTCCAAAAAAGAAAAATCTAGATCAACTACAAAAATAGTTGATGAAGGTCGCCTCTCGGCCATGACCATGAAGCTCAAAGATGAAATGATGAGGGCCATAGAGCAAAAGTTGTGCATCTCTCAGCCACCACAATACCCATGATGAGAGAATATCTAGTGCCCACACTATATGGCCAACCACACGGCCAATGAGTGCCCAATATTGAGGAATAGAATCAACCAACTAGAAGTGGCTCAACCCCCAAGGTTGTGGTGTGCCATTTGCAATGTTGCGGGCCATGATGTAAATACCTATTTTTAGAATATGAGGGTAGCACAACTCTCCCAACAATACCAATAGCTGCGAATCCCACTATATAGGCAGCAGCACTAGCACCCAATGTGCCACGGCTCTCACCCCATCTCGGTGAGGACATAGGTGCCTCAACTTTTGAGAAATCCAAATCCTCCACAATATCCTTGAGCCCCCAATCTTGCTTTGATAGATGCAGTACAACAAATCCAACTTGAAGAGCTGGAATCTTACTCTAAGTATGAAACGAAATACCCTATGTACTACATGGATGGTTCCAAAGGACTCATTCCGGTGTATGCCAATCAAGTAAGACCAACCACATATCGAGCACCTATCAAGTGTTTTAGATGTGAAGTAAACCATGGGATTGCTAAGTGCCCTTACAAAAAGAGAAGCCCCAGTACTTTCCAACCTGTGTGTAGATATTATGGAGTTGGTCATGCTTGTATGGATTTCCCACTCAGAGCAAAGCCTCAACTGCCCCATGAAGCAAAGCCGCATGTACCCCTTGTAATCATTGGCATAGAGAGCCACAGTGTGGTAACACCAAATGTTGCATCCCAACTAGTACTAGTGATCACAACAAAAACTAATGTCTACTCAAAAAGCAAAAATCCCAAAGCCCACATAACCTTGCCAGTCCCAGAACAAAGTGCCACAATGCTAAGCACATCTACCCCTAGTGTTCTTCAAGAAGCAAAGGAAGCCTACCCCAATGCCGAAGTAGAGAAAACTTAGAATCAAGGGTAAGACATGAATAGGAAAAGTTTGAGGCAAACCAAAGAGAAAAACAACCGAGGGCAGCAAACCAACACTCCACAACATAGACATGGTGCTTCAAGCCACCATCAACCCAAGAGTACCACATCTTCATGCAACTCTTCCCCAACTGGATGGAGCCACCCTAACCAGCTTAATCAACTGCCTTGTCTCACAATGCCAATTGGAGCCTTATTAAGAAATTGTCCTTCCATGTGGGAAAATTTCAAAGATTGGATAGAATCAGCATAGTGTTTCCCACCACCTGAAGAGGAAGAAAATGCTATATCGAGATGAAATTTGGTGCTCAGGATGACATCAAAAATGTAACCATCCCCCTAGAGCATAAATCCTTTGGCCAATGCCCTGCAATAGTGGATAGTGGGACAGGTGTCAACATTCTTGCAAATGATCTTTATGATGAATGGGGCCTCCCACCAATGAAGAATTCCACATTCAACATACGCTTCGCCGATCACACTAAAATGAAGCCATTGGGAATTGTTGACAATGTGCCAACAAAAATTACGGTCAAGTTCACCGTACAATTCACCATACTAAATCTTCCCTAAGGATCGATCGCATATACCAGATATTATTGGGAAGACCATGTCTTTGGGAGGCATTAGTACTTCATGATTGGGGTATAGATAGGATCACAATCTAGAACCGACATATTGCTATGAAAATCAACCTGGGAACTAGGGAAATCAAGCCCACTATACCCAAGAATATTGATGACACTTCTTCCACCATAGCCACCAGTCATGCATCACTTAAACTCAAACCCATAGAAGGTGATAGCCAAAGTGACATCAACAATTGGATACAAGTGTTCACAATTGACAACTACAAAACAACACATCCAATGTTGCCGAATGTGGAAGAACAAATGATCCAGCTAGAACGACCAATCTAAGATGAAGAGTCAAAGTCGATGGATGTACCTAAAGAGAGACCTTATCAAATTAGTAAAATCCCTCAAAACCTTAAAACATTCATATATCTCCCAAAGACATGAAAATTAAGAATATTTATGAAAGTATAGCTGAAGTTTCACAAACCAGAATGGAGAGCTTTTTTGAACTAAACAAAGAGCAAAGAGAGTACACAAGATAGATAATTGTACACTATGTAATGTATAATGCTGTGTATTGAACATGAACATGAATATATACATGAACCCCTTAAGGTGAGGTTTAGGGTTTAACCCTATTCCCCATATGGTAGGGTGCTATTTACACCTTAACACTATAAAGGACCTAGCATCCCCTAGTTGATGGCATCTCTTAGATTCTTGGATAAACTTTGAACTATCATTAATAAGCATGACCACCACCAACCTGATTGAAGTTCTTTTGGGTCATGATTCCACTACAAAAATGACTCCCGTTGGTCCCCTAATGAGATTCTAGCAAGTTTGATGGTTGAGTCATGGTTTATGATAAACAAAGAGAGCAATTAACCTATCCTATATAATAAGCCAACAACATCTTAGAAATCCATACTCTAAATTGGCTATCATTCTCACTAATCCTTTCTCCTTATAAAAGTCACTATATAGCGACTTTTGCCAAGTGTCGCTATATAGCGACGCTTTACGAAACCCGCTTTTCATATCGACGATTAACGCCACGTGGGTGCTAAACGTCAGTACGTAAATGTCGCAATAGGATCCGTGTGTAGTAGTGATCATGGTTTGGGACCCATTCCTTTTTCAAACAACTACTATACAATGTACTGTTATCTTGGTTCTCCTTCCTACCCCTTGGCTCATACCATACTGTTGTAAATGTTGTAGCTCTCCCCTGGTCATCCACGTTCACATCAACTACTTTCGCAACCCAAAACTTCACGTTTTCATGTTCATCATTCGTCGATGGTCGAACTGCAACAAAACAATGGACATCTATGTCTATTTGTGGCATAAACTCTCTCTTCTTGAGTCCACAATATGCACGTGGGAGTAGTGATTCAAACTCATTTTCAAAGAGACCACATGCTCGACGCAAGTCATTACCAACATTTGGCCAAAATAAAGGCCATTGATATGCTTTAATATCATATTCTCACATTTTTGCAAGGTCCTTTATCAATTGGTAGGTCTTGCTCATTACAATAGTAGAGTGTTCCTTATAAGAGGGCTTCCAATCAAGAAATCTCCGAAGCATTTCCTCTTTATATATAATAAAAGCTTTTAAGCCTTCTATTTCACCTTTGGATTTCTCGCTGAATTCTTTTATAGGAGCCCATGTTGGATGCATTTCTTTGCTCGGGATTGAAGTTAAGAGAGAGTAAGGTTCTTCAGGTTTCCATTTTGTATCAAGAGAATCGTGTTGCCATTGCATCACAGGTTTTTCATCCTTTAAGAAAAAGCAAAAACAGTGTGGAGCGCTATGACCTATCAGGGCATCACCACCTTTTTGTATGAAAGGTAGAATAAAGCTCTTCCAATCATACATCCTCTCAACAATTGAGCATATTGTTCCTTCCTTATAGCCACCAACTTGCCTCCCACATTTTCTTATCAAGTCATCCATCGTCTCCATGACCTTGTGTTTTAGTTCTCTTGAAACTGTGCTAAATACTTGATCGATATCCTCATGTGTGTGCCCAACCAACAAAAACCCAACTTCAATCTCATTGAAGATTCTATGAGTGATTAGCATTGAGCAGCATGCAAAGAAGAGTACATTCTTATTCTCTCATCCATGGCCCAACTTGATTTGTTAGCCCACTCCATATCCATTACTTACAGGAAAATTGTAGGTACTTAAGGTAAAAGCCACAAAAGAAAACACATAGTCATTAGGGAAGATTTGGAGTAAAAAAGGGCCCTTTACTTAACAAGGGACTAATTTGTGCTCTAATAAAAAAATTAGGAATCCACCAATGAGGAGGCTCAAGCATTTAAAGAATGTTGGCATATTCCTCCTTTCTCATTGGTGGACAAAATGATTGTCAGACATTTTCCCCCTTTCACCACAATAGAGGGAAATTCGATCATACAAGCCATTGTGGACAAAGCACACACATATTGTAAAGAACATGCCCTACCATGTTCTCACACAAGAATTGTGGGCCAAGTCAAGTCAAAGGAGCATTGGAAAGTGGTCTTGCAAGCATAGATACAACCATCTTTTATCAGTTGTTATATCGACATTATTACTATATCAATTGTTATTTCAATGCGTATTCTGTGTTGATGACCATTTCAACCGTTAGGATTTTATGTTCATTTATATCGATGATTAGGATTTTTTGTTTCAAGTTTTCCAATTAGAACTATATTTTCTATGATAGATAGTTGTTTTTTTGGCACATATTATAATAAAATCCTATGGGGGAAATTTTGTGATTTGTAATGAAGTCAAGCACCTAAAAATGTGGCAAAGCAAACTCCAAGTCATTTTGATCACCTGCATGTGAAGATATTATGTCAATGTGCATGATGTGAGGGTGCCATAAATAGAAAAAAAAAATGGGCATATAATTTTCTCATAGGTAATAAGCATATTTGAGAATATGGGTGATTTGAGTTGCAAATATATGTGCAAAATAGTGAAGAGGTATAAGCAAGAAGGTTTATACTCATAAGAATCATCCGTATTTTGTGAGATTCAAAAATTATGTGGATATTTTATTTTAGGGTGGTGAAGGGGAACCAATGAAAGCGTATATGTGCATTGCATTATTGAATATATGAATGAAACTATCAAATTTGCTAAAAGAAGCACAAAAAAGGCAACAAAGAAGCATGAGGAAGTCCAAGAACATTTGTGTTGATCCATGAGAAGAAATCTATATACTAGTGCCATGTTCGAGGACACGTTTGTGGTCTAGTGAACATCAGTCTAAGAATTAAATTCTTACATCAACATCATTTTGGAAGGTGAGGTTCTCATCCCAAAAAACATTATTGATTAAATAGATAAGTTATTGATGATCATTGTGGAATATACCTTCCCAAGGCTTTGCGCTGGAGGTGGAATAATTGCATACTATAGCATACAAATTGAAAAGTAGATTGTACTAGCCTAATCTGCCACTCAATGAGCATAAAGATCACGGAGGTTCAAACCATGTACAGAAAACCAAGAGGAGAGAGACAGATCATAGGAAGCACTCAATCTATTGCAATGTGTATTGAACAATACAAATAGGCTTCTTATATAAAGAGAGCCTTTAGAATAGTCAAACCATGTGGAATCCTATGATCCACATCTCTCCTAGTGGTAGTCCTTGCTCCACATCTTCTCATCATGCAGTTCACATCCTTGGGTGGTACTTTAATTCACACAACACCATACCTTAGCTCATACCTTTGCCTCTAATTATGTGCACATGGCACCATATCTCTCAACATCTCCCCTTGGTGCCATGATCCATTTGGCTATTGCAAGGTGGTCAAATGTGAGTTTATAATTCCATCACCTACCCTTAAGGTGGTCAAATGTGAGTTTATAATTCCATCACTTAAGGTGGTCAAGTGTGGTCTTACAAGACCAATACCTCCCCTACGTGTGTACATATCAACTCTCACGTGGTCAAGTTTGATAACAAAAACCAAGGTCTACTCATTTAGTGACCTTTACAAAGCATGGGCTAAAGGTGGCAAGGTTTGCATCTTAGTACATTTTGTTGCCACCATTTGACTCATTGCTTAGTGAGATGACTCCTCGTAGTTGATCTATTGTTGCTTCAATCTAAAGTCTTATTCTTTGTGTCCCATCTTCTTGCAATGGTGACACTTTGGTTTGTTCTTCAATCTACAATCACTTTGATAGTGATCCATCCTTCCACAATGGTAACAATTCTTTGATGTTTTGCTGAACAATGCTTGTTCTTCATGATCGTTACTAAGTGTTGATGTAGATGTTGATGTCGATGCCTTTAAATCTCTTTTTTTCTCAAGAAGAGATGACACACATTCCTCAAATTTGGATCTAGAAGATTCTTCAAGGTTGTTGTCAATGCATTATACTCTTCAGGCATGCATTTAAGGAGGATTGCAAGTGCATTATTTTCTCCTACTTTTGCATTTATGCCTTCTAACTAGATCATAATGCTTTTGATCTTGTTGACAAATTGTGCCATGGATTCATGGAAGCTCATGTGCAAACGATAGAATTCAACCTTAAGATGAATTTCGCCTCATGAGAAATCCATGGTCAATGTTGCAGTCACCTTGTGCTTGTGCCTACTGCTACAACTCTTCTCCTTCATCTCAAGCTGTATCCACTTGATGTTGCTCTTATTGTGGCTGCTCATGGATGTTCGTCGTCACGGGTCTGTTGGCTATCTCATAGGACTTGTCGTCGCTGGAGGCTTATTTTGGCATTTGAAGCACTGAGTCTGCCTTTGCCTTGGCTCTTTGCCTGAGTCAAGCTCGCATGGTCATGTGATGCTGCTTTGTCTTGCATAACTTTGCAATAGCTCATCACAATAGTTGATTGGCATGCCATTTGAATCGTGGCCATTTTCCTTGTGCCGTTGCAGCTCCTCTTACTTTCTTTGCTGTCAGAAAGTCGTTGAAGGCTATAAAGCAATTGAGTAATTGTTCTATGTTGCTTACTGGAGATCCAGGTCATGTTGAGATTTGATGTTTGTCAGTCGAAGGTGCATGCATTGAGTCCGCCTTGTTGCCTCGGCCTTTTTCGTTGTATGTCGATGACGCCTCATCTGCATGTGCTTGGTTGCGATGATATGGCAGCTATCTCTCAACTATAGAGTGAAGAAATAATACTCTCTCACACAAAAAGGACTAGCTCTTTCTTTCCCTAATGAAATCTCTCTCTGCTGAAGTTTTTCAAAGATCATAATAAGTAAACTGAAAGGAACCTAGGCTTAGCATAACCTATGCTCTGATACCATGTCAAAGTGCAAATCGTACTAGCCTAATCTACCACTCAATGAGCATAAAGATCACAAAGGATCAAAGTATGTACGAAAAACCATGAGGAGAGAGACAAAAAGTAGGAAACACTCAATCTATTGCGATGTGTGTTGAAAATATAAGATAGGCTTTTTATATAGAGAGAGCCTTTAGAATAGTCAAACCATGTGGAATCCTATAATCACATCGCTCCTGGTGGCAGTCCTTATGCCACATCATCTCATCATGTAGTCCACATCCTTGGGTGGCTACTTTAATTCACACAACGCCATACCTCAGCTCGTACCTTTGCCTCTAATTATGTGCACATGGCACCATATCTCTCAACGACCTAGTGATGCCATCCTTTTTGTGCTACTTTATTAAGACATGGTCAATGGCAATGTGTAAAGCATCCACAAGAAGGTGGAATTTTTTGTCCAAACTACTTTCTTAATGATTGGAGCTATTGACACCCTCTTCTTTAGATTATCAAATGCCAAGGAACACTCTTCCAACTACTCAAATATATGATTTTGTTTGGTAAAATGATAAAGTAGACGTGCAACATCTTCTTATAGATAAACTGACTAAGAAAACGTACTTGCCCAAAAACCATTGGAGCGTTTTGAAGTTTTGGGGAGGTCTAGCACAGGTAATCTTCTTCTTGGTCTACCCCAATTTTAAGCCTTCTTCTAGTCTACCACAATCCTAGAAGTGGAGACCAAATGCCTCAATAAAATGCCACTTCATAACTGTAAATACACAGTTTGATGAATTAAGACTTAATCTCAAGTGACAACACTTTTCCAGACACATCGAAATGATTCAGTTGACTGTTTTCACTAGTGGAGACACTCTAAAACTACCCTCATAAAATAGTGAGGTATTCATCAAATATTTTTCCAAACATCTATTTAAAAAATTATGGAGCATTCTTAAGGCCAAAAACCATTGAACTGGATGCATAAGCACCCCATCTAGTACTAAAAGTCATCTATTTTATACATCTAAGAGCCCGTTTTACTTAGTTTCACCCACTAAGTCCATCTGGGAAGGAATATGTTTCATGAATAGTAATGGCATCCAACATTGCTTGAGTGATAGTTACAAAATTCAATTCATCAACTTTTAACTTTCTTTTGATAGCCCATACAAGCCTGCAATTTCTCATTTTTCTTTAAAACAATGACAATCAATGGTGGTAATCAATTTATAGTATCAACGGGATAAATAAACCACAATTCTAGCACAAGCAATCTTCTTCTTAGTCTACCCCAATTTTAAACCTTCTTCTAGTCTACCACAATTTGAGAAGTTGAGACCACATGCCTCAATAAAATTCCACTTCGTAATTGCAAAAGCACAATTTGATGAATAAAGACTTAATCTCAAGTGATAACACTTTTCCAGACACATTGAAATGATACGAGTGATCCTTTGATCCTTTTCAATAATGGAGACACTAAAATCATCTAAAATTGTTCTCATAAAATAGTGAGGTATTCATCAAATATTGCTCCAACCATCTATAAAAAATTTGGGGGAGCATTCTTGAGACCAAAACCATTACATTGGATGCATAATGCCCCATCTAATACTAAAAGTCATCTATTCTATACATCTAAGAGCCATTTTTCCTTAGTTGCACTCACTAAGTCCATCTAGAAAGGAATGCATTTCATGAATAGTAATGGCATCCAAAAGTGCTTTAGTGACGGTTAAAAAATTCAATTCATTCAACTTTTGACTCACTTTTGATAGCTTATACAAGTCCGCAATTTCCCAATTTTCTTTAAAACAATGACAATTAGTGATAACCAACTTACACTATCAATGGGATAAATTAACCATACCTTGAGCAGCATGTTAATTTCTTACTTTAGCCTTTGAAAGTTATTGAAATTCATGCATGTTGTTGTCAGACCAAGACAACATCTTCCTTTAGGTTGATTTCATGCTTTTAAAGTTGGAGATCAAATCCCTTCATACCTTGATAACTCCATGCAAAGACATCAATTTAACAATAACATGAACCATCTTAAGGACTTTTCCTAGATTATTTTCCTTAATGTGTGACTCTTGGCCATCTCAAATTCATGTGCTTTTTGTATCACTAAAAACCTCCTTTGGCTCCCTCTCCTTGATTTGACACTTTGATTGAAAGATATCATAGTTATGCCATTTCCATCATGACAATATTGTAAGCACAAAATTTTGAAATAGAGACAAGTGTGATGGTCCTCTTGCTCTTCATCATCGTCAATGCCTCTAATAAATTCAGTATTTCAACATAAGATCAATGTGCAACCCATTTTATCACTCTCACTATAGTGATTAACATCTTTTCTGCTTTTCCCCTTTTTGACAATAACCTAGTCATTGGTCCAATTATGCTTGATCTTAGCTTTGTGCAATCATGGATGACCTAATAACATAGGATACACCACCAAAAGTTCTTACATTTTTAGAATAGTAAAGGTAGTAGGAAAGGTCATAATGGTAGCTTAAATTTCTAATTCATGGGTCTACTCAATGGCCCTTACCCATGATTGATCACAACCATTTCGATTAAGAATGAGATGGGCTCCATTGTTGTAATTCCAAAATCCTTGAGTATTCTTTCATAAACCTCCATTCAAAACTATTTTAAGCATATTCTATCCCTAAATATCAATGTAGTTGCCTCTAAGATTGCCTCATCCCAATATTAACTAAGCTAAACTCAATAGGCCTAACCATTTCCCAAATCACCCCCAATTTGAGTGGGAATAAAGGCAATCTCTCAATCTTTTGCTCTTTATGAAAACTCAAAACTCATAAAAAAAGATCACAATAATTCTTGCACTCTACATAATGAAGAAATATCACTCAATCTTCCTACCAATCAAAGTTGAATGAACCCTTAATTGCATACATGATGAAGAGCTAATCTAAATAATCATAGACTCAAGCTCATTTATGTTACAAGTTTGAGGCTCATACTCATAGGGATCTTAAGAGCTTGCATATCTCATTGCATGAAGTTAACCTCCTTTAATTGCTTGCTCTCATGTGGAATAAAGTCTCCTTGCCATGTGGTAGAATGCTCTTGCCATGTTCCATGTGGGATAAAGTCTCCTTATTGCCATGTGGCCGATTGCTCTTGCATCTAATATTCCACTCATACCTTGCCCTTATCTTGGGCTTAAGGCACCAGATCTCTCAACAGTATTATGATTTGAAGGATGCCTCTAGTGTCTATTGGTTGGATCATCATGGATTTCTTGTGTATCTTTGGTTATAGATACTTTATCCACCCCCTGAGATTCTCAATGTAATATTATATCATCCACCATTCTGTCCACATTTTCTCTTGCCTGTTAGATCTTCTATGATTAGCTCCATTCCTAGCCCTTGACACTTTTCGATTTGCATAGCATGATCTCCTAAGAAATGCAAATGAATTCTTGTGCTAGACCCTATTAATGGCTTATGATACATTTTACAAGCCTAAAAATTTCATTTGGTTATAGTAACATACTTAAGCACAATGCATGCAATTTTTAATCTTGTCTCTCTACTACCAAGATTGTTGTTCAAGCAATTGAGCAACCATTAATTAACATATACACTATCCAAGAAAGTACATGTGCCTTTGGGTTCCTCAACAAAATCTCCACATAGGAAAAATTAATGTCTTGTTGCAAGAGGAGCTAAGCACATGTGAAGAAGGCCCTCATAACTTCTTTCTTCTTTTCGTTGTTGGAGATGTTAATGACATATTATCACCAAATTGGGCCAATCATCTTCAAATGTTATCAAGCTTAGGGAATGAGTTTTTGCAAACTTTCAAAAGAGAGAAGCCTGAGCATGTGATTGTGCAAGAGTTGTCAATATCATGAGGAGGCGTAAAGAAAGTATCTCGTATTCTGAGAGGAAGGTCTTAGCGGCAAAATTGTATGCATCACCTTATGATGCCATGTTGGTGTCATCCTCCTTGCTTTGCTCCATAATCATAAGGCTCGATGTTGAGCAATTACCCCTTAAGATTTTATGGAAGCAACACTGAAGGTGAAAACATCTCACCCCAAAACAAAATAATCTCAACAAAAAGCTCACTAAGCTTAGAGGCTCCATAAGAAAACACGACTTGAAGATACAATGTTATTGCCTTTTGATACACAACTAGAAAGTGGCGTCGAGTTTATTGAATGCAAAAGCCCCAAGAAAAAAAAACCGTGGCACATGCTACATATGATCAAGAGAGCTAAAAAAATTTAAGGACTCAATAAGAAAACAAGACTTGACAAAACCCAATAATCACCCTTCATCACACAACTCAAAAATGGCCATAGGTCTTGGATATAACCATTGGAAATGCCTCTTAAAATGCCCCCAAACAAAAAAGTATTTTCTTCCTTCACTATATTGTGCAAATTCCTAGAGAAAGAAATGTAGGTTATGGATAGTGCCACAAGTGAGTAGACAAGGTGAATACTAGAGAGTGGGTAAACACAAGCACGTCGAGTATGGATAGTGCCACAAGTGAGTAGACAAGGTGAATACAAGAGAGTGGGTAGACACAGGCACATGTCGGGTATGGATAGTGCCACAAGTGGGTAGACAAGGTGAATACTAGAGAGTGTTATGTGAAATATAAGAGGATAAAATATAAGAGGATAAATATATACATGTGATAGACTCTTATCTAAGATGAGATTCTATAAATTAGGGTGTTTCTAGATTATTTCAATCATGTATAAAGGGCTTTTTTGTAGGTGGATGCATGGAGCACCACCACATTGCAGTTGGAACACCAATGACCATGTTTGTAGGGGTTGCCACAACACCACATAGAACTCAAGTCCTGACCTCAACATGGTTGGTATGGTGACAGTTGGCGACATAGGTTGCCTTCATGTGACTAGGGTTATAGGTCACACGCAAAAACTTAGTTAAGGGTACCACTTGCGACCTACCTACCGAGGAGCGTAACTTGACTTCCAAGGCAATATGGCCATCTAAGGTATCCAAAGGACGCTTTCTTTCCCTACATCCTCTGCCTCTTATCCTCTACTTTGCACCCCAAAATCCAAGCATTGGTTTGAATACCATTAATCTTGATGCTTGCAACTTGTACCGAGTTGTGGCTTAAGCTACATCTCCAATAGGTGCACTCTGTGCTCTACTTTACGACTTCCCATCTTGCTAAGCATATCACTGCCTACATAAGTATCTGGAAGTCTTTTGCTCCCTCCCTTGCAAGACTTGAAGCTACTTTGCAAAAACTCACTTTCTTCATGAAATGCCTTGGTCACCAAATAATACATAGGCGAGGGCTCGTGCTCAATCTGAGTATTATCAGTAGTAGAACGCCTTTTGTGCAAGGGCAGCAAGTGCCTCAAAGCCATATTGTATGTGATTAACAATGAAAGAAATCCTAGAACAATGCAATTCTAAATGACTAGAGGATCGCCAACACACGACTCTACCCTAGGGTTGAACATGGGAGAACACAATAGAAAGAAGACCCCGTTTAAGTGCCGAGATTTGTTTTGGATCAATATGAAGCAAATCCATAATCCTACAAATTGTCTCCACAATTTGAAATCTCGTAGGGTTAGCAATTGCCCTTATTAGATATCCTAAAGAATCGTCTTTTAAACTTAAGCTCAACTTCAAACTATTCCAATTGTGAACTGTTGATTCTGTAAGTAAACAATATTAAAAGTCTGCAAAGCAGTCCAAAGGCCAGTTTCCAAATCGTTCCATGCCGAACAGTTTGCTTCCCTTTTGGCATCTCATTGAAAAATGACTTAATTTTTATCCCCCCATCATTATGGTTGAAATTATGATAACATGGTAATCATCTTTTTTGTGCCAAAAATGGGGAACGGAGAGCAGTATGCTCAGCTATGTGTACAAAATATTTTTGCAATTGACCTCAGATTTCCCACCTGATCCAGAACATCCCTGTACATGCTGAGCACAAGCAAAGGATGAAAAAATCTCCCTGCAGACAAAAATAAGTTAGAAAGGAAACTAAAGGCAAAATAATTTGTTTTGACTGTAGAATCTGAATGGTTTGATCGACAAACACAGGCCAGAAAGAAAGAACCAGAAAATCAAATCTGGCAGGCATAGCAGAAGCAGAAAGCGTAAACTTACTGGTTTCATTGAAGTCATGTGCAGACAAGGTCTTCCATAGTTTATGTATGTACCTTGCTGACTCCTCAGGCCAAAGAAAGTGATCATTTATTCATCCCATGCTGCAAAATCATATTCCTTCATCAGATCAAGCACTTTACCATTCCTGGATTATCATAGCCACAATGCACGATACTGAAGAAGGGTGCAAAGCTCAGACTGGAAATGAAGAAGGGTGCAAAGTGTCAAGGTTCCACACAACTATTCCCCTCACGACAGAACAATACGCAAACAGACACAAAAATAATCTTAAACAATTATCTACCTATAGAAGTCTCTTATAGGGCTTCCAAATGATGAGCTAGAACCTCCAAATGGCGCTCTTTGGTAGGATGTGCTGTGAGAAGTGCAGCAGAAATGAACAGAAATGGAGAGAGAGAGAGAGAGAGAGAGAGAGAGAGAGAGAGAGCAAACCTCACACACACACACACACACAGAACTGCAAGTGATCTCAGGGCCAAAACCCCCCAGCCTGATGAGGAAAACCTCTGCTATACAATGGGAGAACTGCCCCAAGAATGAGATGGAAAACAAGGAGTGAGGAGGAGCTTATAAATAGCCCCTCACCCTCCTCCAGTCGGCTGCTGCATGCAGGCCGACTCACTGCTCTACAGGAGCCTACTCAGCCCTAGCGGACCGACCCCCCTCTGCCCTCTATAAAGGGCTGGCACTCACTCAGCCCTCCTGCACCTCCTACGGGGCCGACCTCCTCTACCCTGGGAATTGCCGCATGAGAGGCTTCCACGCAGCCATATAGAGGCTGCCAAGTAACCGACCAGCAGGTCGGACCAGCTCGGCAAGCCATGCCTCTCTTGGGGCCTGCCAAACCAACCTGGCAGTCGGATATGATGGCCCACAGGGCTGCCTACAGGGCCACCTCTCCTGGCCCACCAAGGGCGCCTCCACAGCCAGCCATCGTGGCATACATACGGGCCAAAGAGACCCCTAAATAGGGCAGTACAAGGCTGGGTCTGAGCCGCCCTGGTCTGCTTGTACTCTATCCTTAGGGGGGGCGGGCATACCCACAACAAGGACCTCTCTTTGGACTAGCCTAACCTCACGGAGGGCAGGCACACCCACAAGCACAGGCCCTCTCTCACTAAGGTGACATCACGAGATGTTGACCTCCAACGCCATGGAGCTGGGTGTGCCACTGGAACAATTGGAGGAATCCGTCATATCATGCTCCGTCGCTGAAGAGCCCCACAGCATTGTCGCAGAAGCCCCCTCTTGGCATGAACCGCCTCAGCACAATCACTGGAAACATGAACTGTTGCTCTCAAGCGGGTGCTAGATACACTCCTCTGGAGAGTACTGGTATAATAAGTCATATGGTACAACAATCCCACTGCTAGTACTGGTACATCAGTCCAATAGAAGGTACTGGAACAATAATCCAACTGTTACTGCCCTCAGTGCAAGGTCTGCTTCCTTGCATGGGCACCTATATCTCAGAGCTAGATAGCCCCCTCTCAAGTCGAAATTGGTACACTATCGCCAGACCAATGAACTTCAATGCTCCAATGGCAATGGGCATAGAACAGCTCACAAGGATCAATCAATTGTGTCTGGATACTGACAATCTGTTGACCCCTCCGGATCTCCACCACTCATCAGACAATAGTTGCAACAAAACACTAGGAGACCCCCACGGGATCTGCCAGGTCATAACGTCCACACAAAAAATACATACTCCCACCTGAATCAGCGGGAACAACTCCTCGTGGCTCGAGGTCCTGCTTGAAAGCCTGAGACTCCCTTCCTACTACACCTAACTGGCAGGTACTGTCAATACCATCAACCAAAGTGAAACACAATACAATCATTTTTGGGAGACAACCCAGGGCAGAGTACCTCTTATTGACTCCAAATACATTCAATTTAGAGGGACAACTCAAGGCTGAGAACCTTTATGTGACTCAACACAAACACACATATCATAAGGGCCTAGAAAGCCCAACCCCGGTCAAATGGATCCTCGCCGTCAAGAGAGAGGCCATGAACCTCTGTTGTAGCTGCATGTATCTCCTCTGGGGGCTCTTCAAGTTCAGCTTCGTCTTCAGCCAGAAGATTGGCATGATGCTTCTCTTGTTCCTGTGCTTTCTTCTTAAAGCAATGCGCTTCAATGTGTCCTTTCCTTTTGCAAAACCTGCAAATAATATGCTTATTGGTCTTCCATTTGCTTGTGGAAGCAAATGCAAGATCAATAGGAGAGGCAAGAGCGGCTTCCTTATTGTGACGATCCTTCTCAATGAGGAGGGCCACCATATCATCAAACGTGGTAGTGGCAAGACGAAGGATCTCAAGAGTGTGCTCAAAGCGAGAAATGACATGCATACTCTTCATAAGGACGGCCATCTTATCTTCATCATCAGGAACACTCTTCCAACTTGAGTTATTGAACAAGAGATTGAAACCGGGCTAGATGATCACTCAACTCATCCCTCTCTTTCATTTTTCGATCATAAAATTTGAGCTTCAAGAAGACTTTAGAGTTGTTGATTTTATTACCAAAGAAGTTCTCAAGGCGATCCCAAATCTCCTTAGCAGTTGACTTGAAGTCCACATGATGAATGAGAGAGTCGGCCAAGCAAAGACCAATAAGAGCAATGGCCCTAGCATCCTGCTGCTTCCATAATTTGCATTGTTGCTGATCAGTTGTCTCAAGACGCTCTTCCTCAACAACACCCCAAACTCCTTCACGCATAAGCAATAGTTGCATCTTACTTTGCCACGTGGGAAAGCCTTCCTCCTTGAACTTCTCCACCAACGTGACACCTTGAGTGCTTCCCGTTCTTCAGCTGTCAACTACTTCTTCCCTTTCTGCTCAACTACCAAAGCCTCAGGCTGACTCTCATAGTTACGATCTACAAATCGCTCCTTCTAGTCAAGCATCATCAGGACCACTTCCTCCAAGTCAACGCATTCATCCTTCCACTTGTTATCAAGGATGAATAAAAGCACCATACTAAGAAGATACCTGGGATAACAATATGAAATCTGCCAGATCAGACGATTGTAACACAGACTCCATCACCCGCTAGACTCCGTAATTGAGTCCATCCAACTCACGGCCGATCGAGAATTTGGGCAAAACTGGGATTTTTGTCTTGTTCTCTGCTATCTCGAACAAAGTCACCATGTCGGTGTGAAGAGGAGCTGACTTGAAAGAGAAGGTGGATGGGATAGAAAGAGACAGAAGGTTGAAGAAAGGAGAGGGCTGGAGAAGAGGATGAAGGGGCTGATTCCTCACTATTTGTCCCTCGGGAACACCTCCTCTTTGATCTAAAAAACCCCTTCAAAGTCACCCCTTACTAAGCACCCGAACAGTCCACTCCTCACAAACACTCCTCCTCAAAGACACCTCCGAAAAGCACCCTAAAAGACCTCTCTGTATGTCTCTAGCCAACCGCGGCTCTGATACCATGCGAGAAGTGCAGCAGAAATGAGCAGAAATGGAGAGAGAGAGAGAGAGAGAGAGAGAGAAGTAGAAGTAGAAGTAGAAGTTATTAGCGTCCTCGGGGGCCAAAAATGACCCATGGGACCCGTCTCGATACAATGTAAAAAGAGTCTCCTGAAGGAGAGGGGTCAGGAGTCTATGAGTTCCTGACGACAGGTAAAAAGACGAGTGACAAAAGATCCCAATGCTGCCGAGGGGGCAGTGGAGAGAACTGATGTCAACTGAGCGGAGTCCCCCAGTATCTACTGGTAGTCCTCCCTGATATGTGCATATCGGGGGCACTGTAGAGCTACATGTGCCTCCGTCTCAACTGTCTGCATGTCACAAAGGGTACAGACTCTAGCATGTCTAGGCTGGTGTATCCAAGCTCCCTGCTCAATGGCAAATGTATGAGATCTGGTACGGAACCTGGCAATGTTTCTGCAATATAGAAGGGGGATAGGTGTGCTAATATAAGACTGAGCATGAGTCTCTATGGACATGTATGTAGACCAACATGTGGGATTTATGTTGTCTTGGTAATATTCCAGCTTTACCCTCTTTTCACTTGTCAACCAGTGATTCCGCAAAGTGCTCAGTAAAGATAGTTGAAACTCTTGCATGTTGACCTTTTCAGGCGGCATGATCAAATATGCTTCCACTTTCCATATGCTGAACCATTTTCTTATGTCGGTTTCCCATCCTGTGCAGATGACCTTACTTTTGTAGTTCTTTTGAAGCTTTGTGCTGGCATTCCATGCTTTATGAGGCAGCCTATCAGGTTGTATTTGCTGCACCTCTATTAGGTATTGCATAACTCTGATCAATGCATGAAATTCAATCGGTCTCCTTCCCGTTTCCAACAGAAGTATTGAGTATGGAGTAGTGGGTTTGACACCAAGGTGTCTCCTTAGGAAAGCTTTTTGCATTTTCTCAATATCATTCCATGTAGAGGCTGAAATGCTGCCTCCCCATACTTCCACTCCATATAATACTGTCTGCACTACATATGCATCAAACAATATATTTCGAATTTTCCAGTTCCTAGTGTCGGTGTGCCTACAATCATTCTCAAGCTAGTAGTACTTCCCCCAACCAGTGTCCATCCTTCTATGTATACATTGCCACCATCTGTGATCTGCTGGGATATCAACCCCTAAGTATTTGAAGGTGCTGACATACTCAATGATCTGTCCATCAAAGGTGATCTCAGGGGGATGTTCTGGCTGATTGGTACAGACTGCCATCATCTTTGTTTATCCGACATTTACTTGCAGCCCGCTTTCCCTACAAAAAGTCTTAAGCACTGGTAAAATTTTGTGCATAGATTCCGGATCGTATGCAAAAAGTACGACATCATCTACGTATAACAACAATAGCACTGTCCAAAGCCCCAATTGCGGTCCTTGCAACCCTTTCTCTACTGCAAATCCATTGATGAGTTCCTCCAGTTGGTCAATGCTATTCCGAACAAGGTAGGCGATAGAGGGCAGCCTTGCTTCACTCCCATATTGCTCTCAAATACATCAGACATACCTTGTGTTTGTTTGAGTCGGCATAATACCTTTTCATAGATGCGAGAGATGCCTACCCTTAAGGCCAAAGGGACTCCTATTTCTTGCATTCTCTTCCATAATCCTCCTCTTGGAACTCTGTCAAATGCTTTCTTGAAATCCACAAAACAACAAAATAGAGTGCGTCCTCTCAGTCTGCATTCATCCATGAGGACCCTTAAGGTAATAAGGTGGTCGACTGTCCTGTACTCCTTGCGAAAGCTTGCCTGTCCGGTGGCTCTTTTCTGTGCCTCTTCTGCCCATGAGCTGATTTTCATTTCAAGCATTGTACTGAAGAGCTTGGCCAATGTAGAGCTGGCCATTATAGTTCTGTAATTTGTGACTGAATTTTTGTCTCCACCTTTGTGTAAAGGCTGGACCCAATTTTCTTGCCATTCCTGAGGGAAACCATGGTGTAGAGCATGTGTTAGGATGTGTGAGAGCCATGTTCTTGCTGGGTCTCTTGTCCATTTCACAAATTCCGCCTGTATCTTCATGTGATCTGATGCTTTGCCATTAGCCATCTTCTTTAGTCCAACTTCAATGTCTTCGAAGGTGAAAGGACTAATGCATGTGACCGATAGATCCTCCTTCCCCATTTCAATAGCAAGTGCATGATTGTACAACTTGGTAACATAATTAAGCATGGTTGCATCTGATATATCCCCTATGACCTGTTTCCGTCTGCCTTTCACTTGTTTCCAGCCCTTTCTTGGATTTTTTATGAAAGTGACCAAATCAGATTTCTCTCTTTCCAAAATATATTTGCTTTTCTTTTTCCTTGTGAGGGCATTGTATGTCTTCTCCAGTTGTTTATGCCTATCTGCATCCAGTATGTATTTCAGCTCTTGGCGTAGTTGTTTGCATTCCTCGTCATACCATTTCTTGTGTGGTAGGCCTTTGACCTGTTTCTTTTTTCTTGTAGTTGCTGCTCCAAATGTTTGCGTGGCTGAGGCAAGTATTGCTTCCTGCAAGGCTGTCCATGTGGGGTTGGTTATTGCTCTCAGTTTTGCATCCAAAGTGTCTACATAAACTTGGTGTTTGTCTGTCAGGGTCTACTTTGAAACCTCCTGCATGTGCTGAAAATTTCTGCTCCCTATGTTCAAGGTGTATGTCAAGATCCATCCATATTGGGAGATGGTCCGATTCCCGATATTTCATCCCTATGTTGAAGCTTTTGATAATGGGTATAGTATCCACATGTACCAAGGCATAATCTAGCACACTCTGTCCTCTGCTGGCTGAGAGACACGTCATCTTGTGGGTGTTAGGGAATAGTTGCATTCCATTCAAGACTGGCATGTGCAGCCCATTAATCATGCATCGGAGTGCTCTGCCTTGTGTGTTGATGGTGTCGTCCTCAGATCCTCTCTACCACATGATGTCCGCTTCTTTGACTGCTTCTTTATCCATTTCATCATGCGTAATGGGCTGAAACTGTAGTTGACCAATTCTTGCGTTAAGGTCTCCCATCACTATGACTTGGCCCTTTTCTCCGAGTTCAGCCACATCAAGACATAGTGCTTCAAACGCAGCACTAGGGTCCACTCCGTGTCTACTGTAAAAGGGTGACTCATGGTGAGGTATGTAGCAACCTGCAAGAAAGACAGGGCATTTGCCAAGTTCTATTTTCAGCCACATGTATCTTTTGTATTTGTCCACTTTATGAAGGCTGACTTTTTCTGCCATGTGTTCCTGTATCATGCATGCAACACCTCCTTGCCCTCTTTTCCCCACTTGCCGTTGGTATATTGAGTGCACCACATATCTCGATATCTCTGGGATCCTGCATGTTTCACTTTCCCAGGTTTCTCCTAAAAGGATGATGTCTGCATCGTGAATGAAGGCATTTATGCTTATCCCTTTATGCCAAGGGAAGCCCCTACAATTCCAAAACATGACTTGTAAGCATTTGTGTGTCCCATGGGTTGCGAGCCCCTATTTCACATTTTGATCCCCATCTTGTGTTTGGGGCAGCTTTCCTTGTCTCATTAGTCTTTCCGTGTATTGCTTTCTTCGCACTTCCTGCTGTTTTGGGGTGCGGTCTTCACTGACATAGAAAGGTGTGCCTTTAAGATACACTTTACTGCTATCCAGGATAATCTCCCTTTTCCGTGGATCTGCTACACTGCACACAATAGCCCTTTTATTGGGTTTGTCCTCTTGTGCTTTCCCTACACGATGGGCTGCATATACAGTCACTTCAGGCATCGCAAAGTGTTCTGAAAAAAATTCAGTCACCTCCTTGGCTAGAGCCAGAGGAGTTTCCTTATCCATCTCTGGTAGACCACGGATAACAATGTTTTGAGATCTCTTATCTCTTTCTCTCTGTTCATGGGCATCTTCTTGGTTTGTGGTTGATGGACGTGACGGTGTTTGATCTGGTTTTGATGGTTCTTCAACATGTGCTGCACTGGCATCTTTCTTAGACACTATTTCAGTCCATTTCTTCCCTTCTTGTACATTCTTTGAATCCCTTTCGACAGGCTTGGCTTGCATAAACTTTTGCATCTGTTGGCATCCATTATCCACTGTGTTCTCTAAGGCATCCACTCTTTTTTGGAGTTGCATGACAGTTTTTTGGAGTTGGAAATTCTCAGCCTGTAGCTCGATGAGCATATTCATAAGCATATCTATTTTCTTGCTGTTCTTGGTGCCATACACTTTCCCAAAAGGAGTAGTCAGGCCTGGGTGTTTGTTCAACTTGAAAGGGGTTTAAAATGACCCCATGTTTCCTAGAAAAGAAGGCGGTCCACTTCCACCAATCTAGCAAGGAAGAATATGCACTCTGTTTCTTGGGAAGAAAGAAAAAAACGTTCCTGTGTGTCAGTATTCTGTAGGTGATCAAATCTGAGTGTCGAGCTAGCTGATTGTCGATGCTGACTGAGGCTGGTCGCGTAGCTATTGGCAGCTATCTTGATTCGTAGAAATTGCAGGTCGCTTCCAAGGCTGATGTCGTGATTCTCTTGGTGAGTCTTCTCGTGGTTTCAGAATCGATTGCGAAGCTGAGATCTACAGCGAGGGGCTATACTCCCAAGAGCTAGGGCGAGGGCAGGCAGGTCAGCGAGCTGCTGAACATGCCTACGCGTTGGCTGAGGCTACGACGGAGAGAGAGAGAGAGAGAGAGAGAGAGAGAGAGTCAGTCTATTAACGTCCACTGGAGACCAAAAGTTCTATGGGACAGCAAGAAACCCTCTAGTACATCTGCTTTAGGGAGGGCACATGGCAGCTCCCAAGGAGTGTAAAAAGCCACCCACATTATTTAGAATACCTACATGATAGTCTGGAAGAGTAAACAGACATACATCAGTTTAAGACTGAGAGTCTTTTGGTTTTGATTTGAACTATCTGATTAGTGCTACGCCTTCACGGTAAACTGCCCATTTTCCATCCTTTCTAGCAGCCCTGACTTTAGCTAATTCAATTGCCTTAATCTTAAGTTAAATGTGTAAGCTCCTATGCTATCCATACTTTGGTGCCCTTCAACTTGTACGATTGTCGAAGAAGCTTAATCCGCATATCTTTTGACTTCAGTGTAAGGATTGCATGACCTTTATAGTGCAAAATAGAAGCTGGTCTGGAGTCGTCATCATCCTGCTCATCATCATCCACCCATTCAATGTTGGGCAAGCTTGCTTTAATCTTTGTCAATATTTCACTATATGTGTCCTCCTCGATGTACCAATCTTCTGGGAGTCCCCCTATTCTAATCTTCAGCGTATTATCACATCTAGCTTCATGTTCTTTAATCTCTACTTGAAGATCTAACTTACATGCTTTGGTGTCCACTTCCACAATCACTTCCTTCTTAGCAGTTTTTACTTCAGTGTGAACAAGATCTTTGACTGTAGAGACTAGCTGCGGGGTGGGGGGGAATCCTTACAAGATTTTACAGCCTCATCAATTACTGCTTGCTTACCAAGCCCTTCCAAAATGTGAAGTCGAGCCTTTACTTCTGCCAGTTCCAATTGTAGCTCTCTCACTACTTGCTGCAGATAAAAAATCTGAGCCTGCTGCCCAAGGATGGGTCATTTTGAGCCTTCTTGTTGGTAATTCCGTGCATATGGAGAGGGTGTCATGGCTGCAGCTATAGAGTACCGAGTCTTGATGAATGTTGAGGGAGTTGAGGGGGACTTGGAGGAGAGGATAGACCAGTAGTCCATAGTTGGCTGTCTGTTTGAACCCCCTAGCTTAACCTAACCCCCGGGTTGGGTTGGGGGTTTAGCCCAACTCGGGGTTAGGGTTAGTTAGTTGCTTCTAACGGGTACGGAGGGAGAGGTATGAATGGAGAGGTACGACTGCTGCTGACGGACTGTACAGACCGAGGGAAGGTACGGACGACGGGACTGTACAGTATTGGCTACCTGCTAACGGGTTGTACGGACGAGGGAGGTATGGATGTGCAGAGGTACGAACGAGGTAGAGAGAGAGAGAGAGAGAGGCTACCGGAAGGGAGAGGCTGAGCGCGGAGAGAGAGAGAGAGAGAGAGAGAGAGAGATGTGTCCGCAGACAATTTGCAAGCTCACATCCTGGACAAGGAAGGCATCTGCAACCACATTCTCCTTAACGAAAGAAATATATTAACATCCACGGGATGCCTCACGGGCCTATGATACAAAGTACACAAAAAGCGAACTCATACAAGCCTCAATGAACTGAAGCAAAGGGTACGCTAGGACCCTTGCTAAGTACTAATCTATGTTGACAAAATCATAATCATAGAAGCCACATTAATCAATCTCTCCAGGCGCTAGGACGAAACTGAAGCCTAGTACAGTGATGGCTCTCTGGTGGGCTGCGAAGATGTCTCGTATCTATGTCTGTCGAGCTGTCTCACACTGCGGTGGGGGACGCGGTCTCCTCGCTCTCTGGACTCTCTGGGCTATGTCTAGAGTGACCCCTCGTCTCTGTCGGTCTCCCTAAGGAAAGCTGTGATAGGTCGGACCTCAATAGAGTGTACTCTGGGGGCTCTTTGTCGCAAATGTGGCCTCTGCGCCCCTCTCTCGGTGGTACTAGGCCGGCTGCTCATCCAGACTGCTCTCATATCGGCTAGCTCCTCCTCCTCCACTCCACTGTGTCCGGGGGCTGACTCAAATGTATAGAAGTCTATGACGTGTCGCTGTGCCCGATCACCCTCTCTATCCTGTAGTGGTATGACCATCTCCTGCTGCTCTTTGATTCACCCTCTATGTCCTGTAGTGGTCTGACCACCCCCTGCTACTCTCTTATCTGTCGCAGAAGCGTATCCCGATACAAACCTGGTCATGAAAATGGATCAGTCGTGACAAAGGACCGAAGCCACTCCCCTCTAGGTAGAGACAATGGTAGCGTCCCCGAATCTCGTAGTAGGCTGGGCAAACACAAAGAAAATGCTCCTCTGTCTCAACCGCCCCCTGCCTACATAGCGTGCAGACCCACTGCTTTTTGCTGCTCTCCCTGCCTCGATCCTCGGCTGATGGGATGAAACCTGCATCTGACCAATGGTAATCCTCAGTGCATGGTGGACTCCTCTATCCTCGAGATACTAGGGTCTGATGATGAATCCCTCCTCTAATACTCTCCGGAAGTGGTCGCGATAAAACTGGGTCTTGGTGGGGAGCCCCTGGTCCTCCCCCAAGTCCGAGATGTGTGAAGCTGGAGGAGGTCTAACCGTATGATATGGTTGATCTCATCTCGCGGGATCGAATCAGGAGGTGCATCCATGTTGTACTGAAAAGGGAAAAGCCTATCCATTTGGATACCGTGCCTGGCAAGCCATGTAGATATGCGTCCATACCATGTGTCTGTCCCGCTCTCTACGAGTCGTCTGGATGACTCTAGGGCCAACCTCGGAAGTCTCCAGTGGGTAAGTCCCAAACTCTGTGGATGAAAGTCATTGTTTGAAAGATGGCATCAACCTGGAGAGGTGTCATGGCGAAGTATGCATGTACTATCTCATGTGGAACTGAGGGCTTACATCGGATCATCTTGGATCCCATCGTCGCCTATAGCCACTCGAAGCTCCTCCAGTCTATCCTCGAAAGATCGCACCCCCCATACATGACAGTCGGTCGCACTAGTGTGTCGAAAAGCCATCCCTTCGTCGGTGGATCCTAGAAGTGCACCTCGAAACACTGTCTCTCTAGTCTAGCCAAAGCACTACGCCCTCGTGTAAGCCGTGCCTGGGCTGCACGTTTCATCGTGAAGATGGGTCCTGTGAAGACTGGTCACTACTCCCAAATATGTGTATGACTGCACTATCTCTGGCTCACCACGATAGGTGAAACTAAATCGGTGAGTCATTGCTCGTGAGGTGTTGAAGATCATAACCTTAGTTTTCCCAAGGTTGACCGCCAAATATCTCTCTGCAAAACACCTCTAATGCCTTCAAATCTCTCTGCAAACCCTCCCCCAAAGAGGATATGAGAGAGAGAGAGAGAAAGAGAGAGAGAGAGAGAACCTCACACACACCACACTGAGAGAGTGAGATACAGAGAGACAGATAGAAAGAAAGTTTATTAAAGTCTTCGGAAGACTGATGGGTCTATGAGACTGTGAAAAACTTGGTACAAATGAGCTGTGAGGATGGAGCTACTAAACGAGCATCCACACCAATGCAGAAATGCAAAAAATGCAAAATAGTAAGTACCGAGTACTAAGTACAACATAGTCATGTCAGTGGTCGACTACATATCAATCTCAGCAGCATCATCACATAAGGACATCAAGGTGGGCGAGGTGGCATGAACGCGGCAATAGGGTGCTGTCGGCCGCTCACCGGTGTGGCCTTCTGACGTCTCCTGGTCATAACTCTGCGTCTAGCAAGGGCTACAGTAACCCCTGTCAACTGGGCTCTGACTCTGAACAAGGAGAGGATATCCCCAAGTGTAATCTGTGCGTCAACCCTCTATCTGAGCTATCGAGCTTTTTTGCTCTGGGTCACGATCATGTTGAGGTCTCGCCCTGTGGGGGTCCCTGTGGAGGTCCCTACGATCTGGCAGGAAGAACTCCGTGATGAAGCTCTGTGAGGGATCTATCAAGGGAGAGGTCTGCTCCCGTCTCAGTGATCGAAGTAGCCTCTCGCGGTGCCTGACTGCCTCATGAATGAAAGCCGCCACGCATCTCTAGTCTAGATAGGAGAGAAAACGAGACAAAACCCCAGTGCTATCCCTGAAGAGGTAGTAGAAGCGCCCTTAAACCTCATAGTAGACAGGGCACCTGAAGATGAAATGCTCCTATGTCTCAACCTCATGTATGTCACACAATGTGCAGCTCTACCACTCTCGATACGAAGTCTGTGTAAAGAGACCCGAAACTGCCCAATAGAGATCCTCAGTGAGTGGGGTAAGTGGATCCGCATGTATCTTGGTGGGTCAATGAACCCCTCCTCTGTAATATGCAAGTAGTGATCCCTGTAGAAGCTGAGCTTCATTGGAAGCTCGCTCGATCCCACCCAGGTCCGGAATGTGTGTAACTGTAAGGGATCCTCACGAATGACCTAGTTGACCTCGTGGCCGGAGGGGAGAAAACGGAGTATCCATACTGTACTGAAAGGGAGGAAGTCTATCCATGTGGAGCCCTAGTTGCTCAAACCCTCTCTCTATGCATGCATACCAGCACCTATGGTCCCCTCCTGCTGAGAGAGTCATAGAAGAGGACAATGCTAACCATGGCAGCCTGCTACGTCCAAAAGTGTAATCCCCATACTCCCTGACTCGGTACAGATATGTGATGACCTCAAATGCAGCATCTAGCTATAACGGGGATGACCCAAACTCAGCCTGAATGATCTATTGCGGAAAGGATGGCTTACCGCGGATCATCCGTGATAGCATGAGAACCTATAGCTGCTCCACACGAGCCCACTCTATATCTGACAAGTCTGGCCCCCAACCGGGGCTGCCATACATCCCCGCACGACGGACTAAGGAGTCAAAAAGCAACCCCTTGGTCGGTGGATCCTGAAAGTGCGAGCGGAAGCATTGCCTCCCTAGTCTAGCTTATGAAGCGTACCCTCTTCTCAAACGGGCATGCATCGTAGGTCTCATAGTGAAGATGGGTCTGGAGAAGACAACACCAAGGTACGTGTATGATGAAACTATCTCGACAGGTGACCCGTCAAACGTGAACTGCTCTTGACTCGTGACGGCTCGAGATGTGTTGAAGATCATAACCTTGGTTTTACTCAGGTCGACCTTCAAGTCATGGGACTCACAGAAGGACTCTAGTACGTGAAGGTGTCTCTGCAGCCCCTCTGCGAAGGAAGACAAAAGAGCCACATCATTTGCGTACAGCAAAATCCGAATCAATGTGCCAGCAAGCGAACATCCATCCCCTCCTGTGTCTGCATCACTGTCTCGAGCTCGTCTATGTAGAGGCCAAACAGGATAGGTGATAAAGGACAACCTTGTTTGACCCCAATAGTGCTAATGATCTCGTCTGTCGACCCAGATCCTGCCCGGACTCTGCTTGTGACTCTCGTAAAGCGTCATGACAGCCCAAATGATCTTCTGGTCATAACAGATATCCTATAGGCGTCGGATGAGGCAGGATCTCGGAACCGTATCAAATGCCTTGCGGAAATCCACAAAGCAACAGTAAACCCTCTGCTTCCGTGCCCTCATTTACTTGATGATGCATCTGAGCGTGAGAATGTGGTCCATGGTTCCATGATCACGCTGAAACCCAACCTGTCCCGCTACTCAAAGTTCTCTACACTCTGCAAATCAGCTGACCTCGGAATCAAGCACTGATACATAAATCTTAGATATGACATGTCCAATCATAATGGCCCTGTATGTGCGAAATAGTGTTAATGGTCCAGGTGCGTAGAAACCCCAGACAGACAGCCTCATTTAAAAGCTTTGCTAAGATCAAGACTAGGAGGTTAATCCCATATGCAATGAACTCGGTGCATAGTCCCTCATTATCCTTTGCTCGGCCATTATGAAGTTTCATCACAACATCCTTCACTCCCCCCTTAGTGAAGAGGGTACAAGAAGTGGGGCGTGGCAAATGTGAGAGGTCAGGGACTAACTGATCAAGGATGTCATATAGTGTGCGTGCGTGCGTAATCATACCAGACCTGAGTGTCAATGAGTGGTGAGGGGGACCGTCCCTCAAGAAATCTACGCCAAAAGTCCTTAGAGTTGTTACTAAACAAAATGTTTAGTAGTTCCTCCTTGTTCCGGCGAGCGAAATCTAGTTTCTTCCTACGTACCAGCCGCCAATACTCGTGTAGTGTCTCTGGTTCGTTCGAAAGACTATTTGTCGTTATGAGCCTGAGATGACAGTGTAAAGCCTTACACTCATCATCGTACCAACTATTGCAAGGTACGGCCCCAGGTGTGGTGGTGGGTGGGTGGAGCGAGTGGTGTGAGGGAAAGCGCGAAGGGCAATTTCGTGTAGTGAGCGGGTGATCAGGGCAGCTTGGTCCTCTAAAAGGGGTATGAAGTCAATATAAGCGAGGAGTATGCACAGACGGCCTGAGTAAATAGGTGAGTGATCGTGGTCGAAGCGTATATCATGATAGGTGGAGTAAGAACTCACTGGGGTGGAGGGAACAGTGCAACGGGGGGAGAGAGAAACAAGAGAGAACTGCAAGTGATCTCAAGCCAAAACCCCACAGCTGGCTGGGGAAAACCTCTGCTACACAATGGGAGAACTGCCCCAAGCAGGCCGACTCACTGCCCTACAGGGCCGACTCAGTCCTAGAGGACCGACCCCCCTTGCCCTCTATAAAGGGCTGGCACTCAGCCCTACTGCACCTCCTACGAGGACCCACCACATGAGAGGCTGCCACGCAGCCATATAGAGGCTGCCTAGTGGCCGACCAGCAGGTCAGACCACCTCAGCAAGCTACCGCTCTACTGGGACCTGGCAGTCGGATATGATGCCCTATAGGGCTGCCTACACGGCCACCTCTCCTGGCCCACCAAGGGCGCCTCCACAGCCAGCCACCGTGGCATACATACGGGCCAAAGAGAACCCTAAACAGGGCCATACAAGGCTAGATCTGAGCCACCCTGGTCTGCTCCTACTCTATCCTCATGGGCGGCGGGCATACCCACAACAAGGCCCTCTCTCTACACTAGCCTAACCTCACGGGGGGGCGGGCACACCCACAAGCCTGAGGTTGATGTCTAAAATGAGAATAGCAATAGAGAGAAATACACAAATGATTGTCCATGCAAGAATCAAAGACCAAAGGAGGGCCAGTCAATCATCTGACCATCAAATGATTGTCCATGCGAGAACCAAAGACCAAAGGAGGGCCAGTCAATCATTTGACCATCTGATCGACGGAACCTATACTATTTGGGGAACCAACTCCGCTGGTCGACATTAGGATAGAGGAGATGTTCTCAGCCAACAGTGCCTCTAGCTTAGGTGAGGACTGAGCACCGTTGAGGAAGGAAATCAATAAAAAAGTACTGCTCGCGCTCAGTTTGTTTGGACCCCTCTCTCCTCCTCGATGGTCTCTGGGAGGTAGCTCATTGTCTGAAAAGCGCCAATATCACTCCAGAAGTTTGTCTCCCAAGTCAATTAGTATAGAGGAGATATCTACAGTCCTCAATACATGAGTCAACTCAAGGGCGAGTCTAATGTGTCGTGTTCTCTGCATTGTGTCCCCCTCCTGATGTCTCAGTTTGTTTTGACCCCTCTCTCCTCCTTTATGATCTGTGGGAGGTAGCTCATTGCCTGACAAGCGCCAATATCACTCCAGAAGTTTGTCTCCCAAGTCAGATAGTATAGAAAAGAAAGAAATTTTATTAGAGTCTTCGGAAGACCGATGGGTCTATGAGACTGAAAGAAAACCTGATACAAATCACAGTAAGGGTGGAGCTACTGAAACGAGCATCATCACCCGTGCTGAATCCTAAGTCTGATCATACATAATCAAATACATCTGGATGTAACAATGAAAAGAAAAGGACTGGAGCAGAGCGGAATCCTCCATATGTCATGTCCCCCTGGCTGGTGCATAGCCGATGATGGGACGCTGGTGCCCGTCAAGGGGTGCCGTGCGTCTCGGTCTCCTGGACGAGGCTCGACGCAAGATCAGAGCCACCGTGACTCCCGTGGGACGTATCCCGGGTCTAAACAATGACGGGAGGTCCCCCAAGGTGATCTGTGTGTCCCCTCGATGTCTCGTGTGTCATGCTGCGATCGTCGGGTCGGGGTCTCTGTCACGTCGGCGGCTAGAGACTGCTGGACGATCAATGTCACTCGATGGGAAGAACTCTGTGATCCTGCTCTGAGAGGTGTTTGATGATGTGGCCAAGCCTCGTCGCTTGAGTCAACTCAAGGGCGAGTCTAATGTGTCGTGTTCTCTGCATTGTGTCCCCAATTGCCTCTGGCTTGAGTCAACGGGGCAGAGGAAGAAGTTTGTGATCGTCCTCTTGTCAGACTCCAATGGGCCCTCTTGATGTCGCATTTGCAATCGAAGGAGTCAATTTCTATGCTGTTGGGCCTCTATAGAAGTTGGCACACATCGCTGATCAGGATGGACTGGAAAATCTGACAGAGGCTGGCTCAAGTCTGCTCTTGAATGTCATGACAATAACGCCCTCCAAGGATCTCATAATACACAGGGCATCAGATGCAAAGTTTTCCTGTATCTCAACCCCTTGCATGTCGCATAGAGTGCAAGATCTGTCTCATTGGGGTGCCCTCTACTCGTCTTGTCTCAATATGTAGCCGCTCAGAAGATACTCGGAACTGTCCAATCAAGATCCAAAAGACATGTGGGAGATGGAGCATAGCCGATCTCATGTTAACATTGGGCCTGAAAATATAATTCCCATGTATATATAAGACATAAAATCTCAGCTGCTGCTTTTGAAGTGCAACTTCCCAAGACAAGTTGAGGATCATGACCTTGGTTTTACCAAGGTTGACCTTCAAATCATGTGTCTCCCAAAAAGTTTGAAGTATATCCAGGGCCCTCAGCTGAGGAGAGAGTACAACCACGTCAGCTGCATACAGTAGAATCAGGATCAAAGATCCACCTAGGGTAAGCTCATCCACCTAGGGTAAGCTCAGTGTCATAATGGATGACTTGAACTCATTAATGTATAGGCCAACAAGGTTGGTGTTCTTTGAATCAAATGAAGGCTTGCAGTGGGTGCAAAAGTATTTTTTTGACAAAGATTTCAAGGAATCTACAGAGGCATCCATGGCATTTTTGTATGCCTATTGCCAACTTCGATGATAACAGAATGCTAGATGGGATTAATTACCCAATTTGGAAGATAAAGATACGGAGCCACATGGTGGCAAGAGCGCTCTGGAAGACTACTGATGGTGTTGAGGCCAAGCCCAAGGACAAAAGGATGCAGCAAGCACAATCGCGAGGGCTACAGATCCAGAAGAGATCAAAGAATGGGTGCTCAAGGCTATCGATAATCATTGGGACGACTGTAGATTCAACTCTTCTACACACTCAATTGGCAGAGACTGCTTGTGAGACCTAGAAGATATTGAAGGATCAGTGCATGAGCAACAATGAGGTGCTGGTTTTTAAAAAAAGGTGGCAATGATGAGAAGGCATTTATCTCTTCTCACACAAACGATAAAGCCAAAAACAGAAAGGATAAGGAAAATAAAAAAGATTCCTTAGGGGCAGAAACTCTTCAGAAGGTGAGAGTAAGAAAAAAAGAAATTGCTACTATGATGATCAACCTGGACATCTTGTACAAGAAGAAGGCATCATTAGAGTCAGCTAATCTAGTGAAACGAGAATTGTTCTTGGTGGTTACAAATGGTGGTCAGAGGATCTAGAGTCTTTGTGTTGAGAACGAGACTGTAGAAGATCAACTTCTAACACAATGTGAGGTACTCGAACACGCTGGTGAATGCCTAGAGATAAGAGGATGTTCTGACTAGTACTTCAAGGTACCTAACTAAATTCACTAGGGTATGTTTTCCCTTTGTGCATTGATGTTGATCTCCAATTCATACTTTGGTTACAATATCTGTGCCAGAGATACATTCAAGGCGGAAGAATTTGAAGCTGTCAGCTTGTCGCCATTAGTGTCACAGTGATGTTAACGGATATATACAATTGACGAGGAGAATTCTGAAAAAAAGATGAAAGGCATGATGCTGGACAGGGATGGTGACCTGATTGAAAACTTTGGGTCAGAGATGGGGAAGCCAAGAGATCATGAGGGATTACAGGTAACCTTGGTGGGCTTAGGAATTGAACCAAGTGGAGCTCAATAGAGCATGGTCCAGAGGCAGCTGTTCCAGAGCTTGTGTAAATGGACCAGTTACTGGATTGCCTAGGCTGAGTTTGTGACGAGGGTTGCTGTTCTGGCCGGGTTGGTTGTTCGTTTGATGGCCAACAGTTAGTGCCGGTTAGTGGAGATTTATTTGAGCAGCCACAATGATCCCACTATGAGGAGGAGAACAGATCTCACGAATTGAACATATCCCAAACCATCTCAAATGTCAGTCCTAGCAAGTAGTAACTCACAAGGTGTTGCATGGGACAAACAATTTCAAGGCATAGGATTGCCACAGCTTTAGACAAGAAAGAAGTATTAACCTTCCTACTCCCAAGAATGCCAAAGTGGTGTGGGTCACACCACGACAGCAGAAGATATGAGCATCATTATGCAGAGATAGCAGGCCCTAAACCGACTCATAATGATAGCTGCTCTCAAAACATAAATGAATCAAGATAGGATGAATGAATGCACAAGGATTACTGTTTGATCAATAGACGAAATATGAAAGAGTAGAATCCTTCCTCGATGACATAGATCAAGCAAAATATATTTTCATTGTAAGAAAATGGCCTTGTAAAAAGCCTTGTTGAGTCGTTTTCCATGCAATTACTACAACTTACAAATTTTATGCAATTTTTCCAGTAAAAGATATAATAACATCAAAGTCTCCAAGAATAGAACATGTATTGAGCAGACTCACCTTATGTTTCAGCAATCAAATGAAAGAATAGTGATTAAGATGGTTACTGTACTATGAGCCAGATGTATAGCAATATCTTGCTTGTATACCAGCGACAAATTCTAGCACCTTCCCTGATGTGCCAAGCCAAGCCAAATCAATCCCAAGATAGGGTTTCAAATAGCAGTCATAATAAAACCGAATATTCTCACAATTGCCTTGAGCTCACCTCCCAGTGATCCAAGTAATGGTACAGGCCTGAAGATCCTCTCAGTGTTGAGAAGAGGATACCTGTAAAATCACAAGATAGTTTATATTGCTTTTCCTGTGCAAGTAAGCCAAGAGAGCAAACACCGCAAGAAAGATGAAAAATAATTGGTATTATGGTTCTACCTCGTATAAGTGCTGAAAAATGGATCCCTCATCAGATACAAAGCGCAAAGCAGCTGCCGCCTTTTCAACTGCAAAGGACATTTACAGAAGGAAGATACCAAGTTCAACAAAAAACAATATGTACATTACAAATATATAATTGACTCGGCAATCATACAAACAACTAACCTCTTGCATTTCATCACCAGAGAGAGGGAGATGACCATCCTTTTGCACATTACTAACAGTTTCCAGCTTTCTTTTCTTCAGAATTCCTGCTACCAAAATGGCACTCATGCCAGTAATCTCTAAAGCAAATGAAGTCAACCATGGCTTCCATGATGTCAATCCATACCGCCGAATCAGAAGCACATATATCAATGGTCTCAATATGAAAAGACATTCTCCCACAACTGCTACCTCATCCGGCAGGTCCAAACTTGCAAATGAGAAAGATTTTGAAGCAACTGATGGTAAACCAAGCAACAACCCACACATTAAATGGCTTTCCAACAATTACAAATGCAGGCAGAAAACCACTACAGCTAACAAGCACAAAATGTAGATTATAACATTAATTAAAGAGATCGTGACAACATTCCCCCCCCTTTTTGTAACTTTTCTTTTTTACAAAATCCTGTAAAATTCCATGAAAATACAACTTGGCTCCCCAACTAAGCAACAGAGAACAGATAAATAGAGTCATGAGAATCTCTTTGCATGGATCCAAACCAATTATTCTATCATGTGGAGTTTAATTGGATGGCACGATCTCCAAACCAATTATTCTATCATGTGGAGTCCAACTCACACATGAGGAGATATCTACGGTCCTCGTGTGTGAGTCGACGTGAGGGCAAGTCTGTCATGCCATGCTCTCTAGGTCCCAATTGCATCGTGTCCCCTGCTGCCTGTGGTCCAGAATACCTGGGTGGAAGAGCCTATGATCATCCTCTTTTCTTTTCTTTTTGGGCAAAGGAATTTTGATCATATGATTTGTAAAGTTTTGTACAAACCTATGATCATCCTCTAGCTGGACTCGTCCTCCTGGTCTCACCTTACGATGTCAATGAGCCTTGAGTAGGAAGATTGCCATGCACCCTCGATAAGGATGGGCAAGAGATCTGAGAATCGTCCAAATCCACTCCTAAATAGACTTTATTGACATCAACGTATCTCATAGTACACTAGAAATCCAAACCCAAAGTGCTTCTCTCGCTCAACCTTCCACATGTTGCATAGAGTACAGATCCATCTCACGTAACCCTCCTCCCATACCTGCTCATGATCTCCTCTGTCCACCTAGTCATGGGATCAATAACAAGTCATGCTCATGATCTCCTCTGTTGTAACGCCTTCGAGGGCTTCTCTTGTTCTCCACCAAACCATGACTTTCCAGAGTGCTCCCCGAGTTCCCGTCTCATTGTCTCCTAAACTCCTTTGTTTCTTCTCTTTCTTTTGTGGAGCCTCTCTCTAGAAGTCTCCCCTGAACCCAATGCATGCTATGTGGACTCCTTATGATGCCAAGTGTCATTTCCAAGGCCCTTACCCTTTTAACCCCTCTTGGCATCCCTCTTAATGCTAGATCTATTTTGCCTAGGCATTAATTTGCGTGTCCACCGAAAAAACCTCCTTTGGAGATTGCCTACCCTTTCCCATGTTGAACTCTCTTCAGGTCTATCTTTCCACTTAACCAAACATTCTTGTCAGACTTCATTTCCAATGAGATTATCATCATCTCCTAATTTTCTTTTTAGCCTACTAACATGAAAAACTGGATGTACTCTACATCCCTCAGGTAAGGCTAGCGAGTTCTCCAATTCTTTTAAGTATTGTGAATGGTCCACAATACCTAGGAGACAACTTCGGACATTTACCAGTTTTTAGAGATTTTGAAGATTCAAGTACCTTGAGGTAGACTTTCTCATTTACTTCAAACTCCATCCTTCTACAGTGGGGATTTACATAACTTCGTGCTCTATCGTGAGCTCTTCTTATGCTATCTTTAGCTAACTTAAGCGTTTGATTCATATCTTCAAGAAAGTCTTTGACCGCTTAAACCTTCTCTTTTTCGAGTCCCATTGTCATTGGGACTCTTAGTTGAAATCCATACAGCATCATGAATGGACTAAAACATGTAGCTGAATGTTTGACACTATTATATGCAAATTCTAATATGGGCAAATATTGTTCCCAATAAGTTTGCCGTTTACTTACATATGCTCAAAGCATATCCTCAATTATCTGATTGACTCTTTCAGTTTGACCATTACTATGTGGATGATCCGTGGTGCTCATATTCAATGAAGTTTCTAATCTCTTAAACACAGCTCTCCAAAAATGGCTTTTAAATTTGCTATCCCGGTCACTAACAATACCGGTTGGTAGCCCATACAGTCTATAGATATGCTCCCAAATAGCCTAGCTAATTCTGGAGTTTTAACATCTTCATTGACAGGAAAAAAGTGAGCCATCTTGGTCAACCGCTCCACAATCAACCACACAGAGTTGTGCCCCCTCTGTGTCCTAGGTAATCCCACAATGAAATCCATGGAGATGCTTTCCCATTTGCCAGATGGAATCTTCAATGGGTGTAGGAGACCTCCTACCTTAAGGCATTCAACCTTATTGACCTAGCATTTATGGCACTTCAATACATAATCTTGGACATCCTTATCTATTCCAGGCCAAAAGAATTGTCTTTTCAAAAGCACATGTCTCCTGAATTCCCGAGTGTCCAGCACTCGGACTATCATGACATTCAAAAATAATTTGGTGCCTAATGTCATTATTATCCAAGACACATACTCTACCCTTGTAGAGCAAGGAGCCATCTTCAATAGTATATTTTTTCCACTTGAGTCCTTTATCACCAACTTGAGGTGTGTCGCCATTTCCATGCAACTCCTCAGTGAAAGCCCCTTGATTAATTGGATCCCTATTTCTAATTGCTTTCCATATTTCAGAGAAGTGAGGATCAAACTCACATTTTCCCTTTAAGGACTCTAGAAAGTCATTCTGAAATTGAGTAAAACTCAATTCATTAACAATTGGCATTCGGCTAAGGGACCACATTGAACTTCCCCTTCCGATATGTCAATTGTATATCAAACTCTTACATTAATTCAGCCCATCTAGCTTTTCTGCCTTTAAGCTCTGGCTGATTGCAAATCCACTTACTGCTCTCCTGATCAAAGCTCAAATTTTACACCATATAAATAGTACCTCCACTTTTTTAAAGCATAGACTATAGCATATAGTTCCTTCTCATATGCCGAGTAATTCCGTTGGCACGATCTAACCTTTTGCTTTCAAAATCCACTGGTCAACCTTTTTGTAAAAGTACTGCCCCAACAACAAAATCACTAGCATCTGTCTCAACCACAAATGGTTCATTGGGATCCACAACTTTTAAAACAAGAGCTGCCGCTATAGCTACTTTTAATTTGTCAAAACTTCTCTTTTGAGGTTCATCCCATATTAAGGTGCTTCCCTTCCCCTTAAGCTGGTCCGTCATCGGAATAGCAATCTTAGCATAATCCTGGATGAATCTCCTATAGAATCCGGACAAACCTAAGAATATCTGTAATTCTTCCAGATTTGTAGGATGTGGCTATTCCAATATGGCCCTTACTTTGTCAGGGTCCATACAAACCCCTTCTTGGGATATTATCTGTACCAAGTATTTCACTTCTTTTGCAAAGAATTCATATTTTGATTCTTTAGCAAAGAGTGAATTATCTCTCAGCAGCTGAAACACTTTTCGCAAATGTTCCAAATGCTTTTTCCTGGTTTTACTATAAATAAGAATATCATCTAAAAATACTACAGCAAATTTCGCTAGTTATGGCCTTAAGACACTATTCATAAGTGTCATGAAAGTTGCTAGAGCATTTATTAACCCAAATGGCATTACTTTAAATTGATAATGCCCATACCTAGTACGAAATGGTGTCTTAGGGACATCCTCTTCCCTAATTCGTACTTGGTGATATCCTGACCTTAAATAAATTTTAGTAAAATATTTTACCCCTTGCATAGGATACTTATTTTTTATGGTAATTTTATTTAGTACTTTGTAATCCATGCATAAACGCATAGTACCATCCTTTTTCTTTACGAGTAAAACTGGTGCAAACCAAGGTGAGCTACTTGGTTGGATTTGGCCCTTCCTAAGATATTCCATTAATTGTCTTTCGACCTCACATTCCTCCATTTGACTAAGCCTATATGGGGATTTACAAATAGGGGTAGATCCAAGAATTAAATCTATTTTATGATCTACTTCTCTCTCAGGGGGTAAACCATCAAGCAAATCAGACGAAAAAAACATCTTTAAATTCAAACATTAAATCATTGAAAAAAGATTTATACTTTTTAACATTATCAAAAACAATATTACTTCTTTCCGATGCAAAAGACTTAAAATCACCGATAAAAGTAAGTTCACAGAGATATACCTCGCATTCTTCTTGGTGTAGTAGTCGTTCCAATTCCATCAAACAAATAAGAGAAGAGTTGGGCACATCATGTTCTCCTTGAATCTGGAAGACTCTACCCTCTTTTTCAAACATAATGGAGTTATTAAGATAACCCTGCTATAAGCTATGCCCAAGACTATACAACCATTTTCGACCAAGCACTACATTTGTTCGATCCAGATGCATGATTTGGAAATCCTAGGCATCCTGATAACCTTGAATATCCACCTCTACACCATGTATCATGGTATCCCAAACTTTTTTATCACTGCCCTTTGCCAAAGAGACCACATATTTATGGGCAGTTGGACTCTCAGGTAATTTTAATTTCTTAACTAACGAGTAGTTCAATCGACCATCACTCTTACTCTTTGCCCCTTAATTTTTCCATGCATCCTCATTAAATCGTGAGAACCAAAGGTGGGCTGCCACATTGCCGATGATAGACAACACATGTGGGTGCTATCCTCATGATAGACCTCTACCTCAGTGTACTTTTCAGTACCATTAAGCGGCAACACTTGCACCGCATATACTTGTTTTTACGGAGGTCTATTTGGGACTTTTGCTCCCACTTGTTTATTTATAGGCAGTTCCAAGCAGCATGGTCTTTGCCCAAACATTTGAAGCAAAGATTTTCTTGCCTAGCCCTTTCATAATCCTCTTTCTTCAAGAGAGGATAATTTTGTGTTTGAGGTTTCTTAGGTGGTGCCTAAGGAACCTCCTTCTTGAAGTGCCCCTTCCTTTTGAAATTGGAAAATTTGTTGAACTTTGGAACAAAACCTGTTTGCTCTGAAGTTCCAACTTTGACCCGTTGTATCATCGTATATTTGGGCATACTTAATGGCTTCTTCAAAGGTTTTAGGAGAATTTATTCTCACCTCAACCTTATAAGTGCCTTTGAGACCTCTCACGAAACCCCTTATTTTTGGGAATTCATCTATTCCCTTCAACTTAAGGACTGCCTCCCTATAGTTCGCTATGTACTGGACTAGAGTGTTTTTACCCATAGTGCAATTGTCCCAAGCCTCCGACGCTCTTTCTAATTAATTTTCCAGTGAAAACCTCTTTTAGGAAGGCTTGTCCAATATCTAGGAATTCTATCATTTTCCTTGAGGCTCATCCACCATTTATAGGCTTTATTTCCAAGGGAAAGACTTCCTTCCACGACTTGATTTTCAGGAGGAGTATTCTTGAGTCGATGGAAGTCTTGCCACTTTTGCAAGAACGTATTAATCGCATCTTTATTACGCTCCTTTTCTTCCCCATTGAAAATTGGTGGTTTCAAGTCCTTAAGGATGTTAGAGGTTTCTCTAAGTCGAGAGGTCGACCTCTCAACTTGATTAGGAGGAATCGGTGATTTTTCTGTAATAGTTACCGATTGAGAATCGGCTAACTTAGTTATGGCTTCAGCTAAGGTTTTCAATTTATCACTGATAACTCCTAGTTGTGTTTCTATATTTTGCGTTCAAGTTTCAAGTTTAGTAAATTGCGTATACGGAATTCCATAATCATTGTAGTCTATGTCCTCCATTTCCACGTTATCCTCTTGAGTTTCAATTTGTACCTCCTCATGTGTTTCCTCTCCAGCTACAGTTTTTCCTTTCCTAGCCCTTTCCTCGGCTTCTCTAACCATATCGTCTCTTTCTGGAGTTCTCATTTTAAAGATGCGTATTTTACAAAAATTATAAAGCAAAGCGCTTTATGTCATAGAAAGAAAATATGATGCCCACTTCCTTGGTATTTGTTCGATGGTCTTGAATTCCTCTTCATGCTTTCTTCGATCCACGACTTCTCGCTTTCTTTTAATTCACAATCCTTTCGATCCCGCTTCTTCCGTTTCCCTCGATCTCGAACTTCGAAATCCTACTTTCTTCTTTTGCTTATGACAAGGTATTCAAGAGATTGGAGAAAGGAGTGAAGAGGATCTTAGAAGCTTGGAAGAAGGAGGGATTGTAAAAGGGATTCTAGAACCTTTAGAAAGAGAGAAGGAAAAAAGCCTTAAGGAGAGAGGGGTATAAAGGGAAAGGTGATGTGGCTTTTCCCAAAGGTTTTTTCAACCTTTGAATGACGTGGCTCTGTACTTTTATGGGCATCAAAATTAATATCAATGTTCCCCCTTGTTGATGGAGAAGAGTATGTGTTCCTCAATGACATAGAGTTTCTTTTTGGACTACAAGAGGACGAGGCACTCGCAGTCCTATCTATATTCGATGTTGACACGTGTCAAAGATCTTGGATTTTAAGGTTCAAAAGACTAGACAATGGAAGAATTCCTACTGATGACGCTAGTTACATTGAGGGATGTAGACATGTCAATATATGATTCACAAACTCTGATGCAAGCTTCCGCTTCCAAGATAGAATAGGAGAAAGCTTCCACCTCTTAGATGAAGCAGTATACATCATATGGATCCATCAACATTACAAGAGAGGAAGGAATAAAAGTTGACGACGCTGTAGTGGTAAGTCCAAAGAGGCCGATGTCTCAGACACTTTTGCCTTCTATGACAGTTTGATAGAAATGACATTTTCATCATGAAATCACATATTCTACCAGCATAACAAATCCCGAAATGCACGAGTCTCGAAGCGAACCTGAACCAGAAAGAGCTTGTACGGACAACCTGTAGCTAAACCGTATTGTTGTACGGCGTTGTCAGAACATGTGTGTGGCAAAATCCGTGCAGTATACGGACTATACGGCAGGGTATTTGCAAGTTGACTGTACGGAATCCATGCAGTGTACGAACATCGAGCGAGAGCTGTACGGGCAACACTCAGGTCGATGTACGGAGTCCGAACGGAGCAAGGGGGATTGTACGGCTAGCGGCGACACTGTAGTATGAAAATCCGTACGTAGTACGGATAGGAGAGCATGGGCAGTACGGCATCACATATGGAGCATGTACGGATTTCCGTACGACTTGTACGGACGGGGCTGCTGCACGTGCAAGTTGCGAGGTGAGGCTGTTGGACTGAGCGACAGAGCTCGATGTGAGGGAGGCAAGAGGAGTTGGTCCAAGAGCTTGTCCTGCTCTGATACCAAATGTGAGCAGAATAGAGAGCAAGAGCGATGAGCAAGAGTGAGAGTGAGCAAAACGCAAGTACACTCAATAGTGGACTGAAATGAAGTGAGTATAAAAGAGAAGTGAGGGGTTTTGTCTAAGTGACAAAAACCCTATCTTATCCACTAACCGTAGTTAGGGATTAGACTGTGGTTAGGGGAAAAACCTCATAGAGGGACCAAGCAATGCATTCACATATACTCAAGCCATTACTAAGCCCAAGGCTAGCCACTCTGAAGCAGAAGGTTAGACCACCACTGCATGGCATTACCCTTAAGGAATGTGGCTGCCTTCCTGATTTTCGAGGACTCTCTGAAGTATCCTCCAGCAAAAAGACAAGTCAAATTGTTGCAAGAAAGTAAGAGCCTTCATCCTATCTGCATGACCATTTAAGGTCTCAAACTTCACTGCTGCCCCCCCTTCCTTGTAATCCTTCATCTTGAGCCTGGGCTCTAACTGATCATATCCAGGGGGCTGCAAATAAAGAGGCTGCTGTCCTTGGGGTTGTTCTGGAGCTTGAAGAACACCCCCCACAGCTGGGTTTGGAGGCACAGGTGGTACTGGCTGAGTGTGTGACACCATGGGACTGCCTCCCTGCAGTCCAGGCTGTATCCCCACATTAGCATACAAAGAATTTGGGGCTGGCTGTGAGGTCATGGCCTGAAATATGGATCCTCCTCCAAAGTGTGTAGGCTGAGCTGCCCTTGCTGCACATCCTAAGCATTGCTACCATGCTCATTCCCATTTGGTCCCTGCCTCTGTGGCACTGCAAGTGGCTGTACCACAGATGTCGGAGGCTCTGATAGTGGCTGTACCACTAGTGTCGGTGGCTCTGGTAGTGGCTGTCCCACATGCATCTGTGGACCCTGGATGGGTTGTGCCTCTACCCTCGGCATCAAAGCTGGATTATGCACAATCTCAGCAAAACTCTGAGTAAGCTGAGTCAAAACTTGCAACACAAAAGCCATATGTGTTTGCATTACTGCCATAGCATTTGGCTGTACACTTCGGTAAACACCCAATGGAACTGTACCCACAAGATTTTGCGCTTGTGGAGCTGACTGCCCCAATGCATCAACCTAAACATTCTGCCCTTCATGGGCTGCATCTTGCACTCTTATTCCGGGGTGTGCTCCCCTTATCTGTGGCTCTAGCTCAGACTCTAAGTCTGCATCATAACCAAGCCTTATATGCTCCATATCTAAAAGCAATGGATGGCTGTACCAAAATCAGCAAATGCTTTCTCTACCCAAGCTGCCTAGGGACTACTCTGGATGATTTGATGAGGGTCCTAGCAATGGAACCACTGTAACCGGCCTTTGACCAACAAAGGGCAGTGTAACTCACTCTACTATCTCACAAATCTGAAATACAGCCAACTTGAAACATTGCCATTGTCCACAAACAAAACTCAGAGCATATAACTTCACTGCATAGCATCATTGAACCATTCAAGACAAGGGAGGCTAGAATGCCCCTACTCAAAAAGCATGAAGAGTGACACCTGTTGGCCCCAATACTTGGCGCCCCTTGCGGTATTTATTTAATTACTGGTTAGCTCAAATACAAAGGGACTCCCTTCAAGAGCTCACCCGTAGGTGCAACCCAGTACAACGCCAACCCGTGGCTGTGCTAGTGACCAATCTATTCTCTTCGTTCCCTTCAATAGCCATGCATAACACAAGTAAAACAACCGGACTGCATGCCAAGCAATGCATTCACATATACCCAAGCCATTACTAAGCCCAAGGCTAGCCATTGCACCCCCAAGAAGAGAGTATCACAACCAGTGCCCCAATCCTCTCCCGGGCCAATGGCAAGGCATCCAATCTTGCAAGACCTCAGTAAGAATGACAGTAGCATAGAGTAGAAAGAGAAGATGAGAATCCAGCCAACAAAAAGAGCCTGTTTCAGCTCGGAACACCTCCAGAAGTAGGTTGAATAGCAGACAGCAAACTCTGGTAGGAGGGAGCTGCCTATGAATGACTTCAAGCACCAGAAAGAGAGGGTTCAGCAAGCTGAAACAGATCCGCCATGTTTGCGACCACCAGAATGGTGATTCCAGCCCACCAGCAACTCTGTTTTCGATGCGCCTTGCACCAAGCAGGAGCAGGAAGAGAGGCGTCCAAGACTATGGCTTCAGAAAGACTTTTGTCACAAAGAAAGTTGAGAAAAGCTCCAAAAATGGCCCAAAATAGAGGCGTCCAGATCCGGGAAGCATGCCAGCAGCAGTAGAGAGCACCAAGGGGAGGAGAATTGTCGCAAAGAAAGCTCGAAAATCGACTTCAGCCAGCAAGAGGGAGGCTGAAACAATCCGCCATCTTCAGAATGAGGCTGGGCTCAAAACAGCAAGGAAGGGCTCCACGGCCTTCTAGGGGCTTCTGGGGGTGACACCTAGGTGCCACAAGGCAAGCAAAGAGGCCACACACAGACACATGTACAAAATGAGGCGTGGGATTTTAATGCCCCTAGGGGGTCAGATGGCACACCATGACCCTAATGCTTGGGAACCAATGACCCTAGTTTGTAGGATCTCTAGGGGGTCAGTTTTTAAAGAATGAGCCCACTGAACCATACTAATGACCTTGAAGTTGAAACCACTCTAATAGCACTAGGAGTTGCACTTATTGCACACCAAATCATAGGTACCTTTTGGGCATTAACTAAGGCCGCCCCTAGCCTGGTACCCTAGGCTAAATTCAATGACAGTTAGTTTAGACACTTCACCATCACGTCCCCGTGACAAGAATGACATACTAAAACAAAAGCAAGATGAGCACGCTTCTAACATCAAGACACTTGAGTTGGAGCTAGACGAACCTAGGCAAGAGCTCAAGAAGAGAGGGGGTAGAACCTAGGACACAACCGCATTGGATGCCTTGCTACTGAAGGAGAATTCAGATCTCAAAAAGAGACTAGAAGAGGTGAAGAGTGTGTTGGGGTAAAGGCACATTGCCACCCCTTTTATTAAAGTTATGACACCTATGACTGTCTATGACTGTCTTAAGACAGTCATAGGGGGAAAAACCTAATCCTAATAAAACTTAAGAGTTTGTGGTGTGGCTCATCACTTCACACCCGCACATTTTGGAGTCTTCTCTCTCTCACTCTCTCCCTCTTGTACTTCTCCCACTCACCTTCCCCTCTCAACTGGTATCAGAGCCTACCCCTCCCTCTCTATCCCTGTCTACCCACTCCCCCTACCTCTTTGCCCTAGTGGCCAGCAGGGCTGCAGCGAGGCAGCGCAACAGGCAGCGCGGGTCAGCGGGACAGCAGGGCAGCAGCCAGCGTGCATCGCGGGCCAGCGGGACAGCAGGGCGACAGCGCATCGCGTAGGACAGGGCAACGCAGCGAGGCAGCGCGGGCTGCAGCGGGCAGCGCATCGCGCAGGCGCAGGCGCCATTTCGCGCGCCGTACAATAGTACGGACGTACGTCGTCTGTACATCCGTACGAACAGACGTCGGCCGTACAGCCGTACGGACAGCCTTCTACCGTACAGTACGGATCGCCGTACGGACTGTGACAGGGAGTTGCTTCCGGTTTTTTTTTTTCCGACAGGGAGGTGCATTTTCTGGTTTGGATTTGCGTCAGAGGAGTACATTTCGAACTCTCTCCTTGGATCTGTACCCTGCTCAGGTACAGCGAGGAGATTTGGGTTTTACCCGAGGTGCATTGCATTGCATGAAGTACAGCAAGTACTTTCTCAGTTATTTTCTTTCTGCGTGGAGAACTTGTGCACAGATATCGGGATTTATGCATCTGACAGAGGATATATGCTTTTACTGGGTTTGAATCTCAGTTTACGGGTGAGCAGATCATAGGGCTTTTGCACAGCAGTTGATGCTTTGTATGCCTTGAGGTAGTGTGGTGCCAGAGTGCACACATTTGTCTCGATTTCCGCAGTGTGGAGGTGACATTTTCTTGCAGGTCACATTTCTTGTGCAACACTCAGAGAACCTCAGTTGAGCCACGCTTGGCCAGGGCGCATCGAGTTTACTCGGTCCCTAACTGTCCATCGTTGACAGTGCTCAAAAGGTTCCTCATTGAGTGTTTGTACGTTGGGATCTGTGTATGTCATTTCTACACAGGGCAGTATTTGCATTACACTGTTAGTTGATTTTGTCAGAGAGATTTGCACATTGTATGCCTTATCCCTCATTGTTGAGGTTGTTTTCACTTGGTACAAGTGTCAGATCAAGGGGCTTTTGCCCAGATTTTGCTTGAGAGCACTTGGGTTACTGTCAAAGATCTTCAGATGCATTTTATTCCCTTGGCAGAAGGGTAATTGCTTGGGATTTATCCCACTTTCTGTTGCAGGTTTTGTGACAGGCTGAAGTGTCTGGAGCTTTTTTTTTTCAGTGAACAAAACAGTTTATGCCAAGTGGTTTATGCATATTAAATCAGTGCAATACCTCGTCTGAGGTAGGAGAAGTGATCAGGACAGCAATGCAGCAGTGTTTAGTGCCTTGTCAGCTGATGATGCACTGTTAAAGCACTTGTGGAGCAGCTGCAGCATTCTGCAATTACTGTTTTTATGCAGCATTCTGAAATTACTGTTTTTATGCCTATTTGAGCACGGTACAGTGTGTCAGAAGGTACAGTAATTGGAGAGATTTTTTCTGTTTTGCTGCAGATTTTCTGACAGTAAAAACAGCACTATTGTGAGTGCTCCTGGCTCTTGATAGAGCAGGTTTTTTCTGAGAAATCAGAATTTTATTCAGTCTTTTTTTGACTTACAGGACGTCAGGTACTTTCCTTATCTGATATGGCATCAGGGGGAAGTGAATCATCAATTCTGAACATAAAGAAGTTGGAAGAGGCACACAATTATGCATTATGGGCAGAACAATGTTTGAATGTACTTCTGTTAAAGAAGATTTCTAAGCCCATAAGGGTGAAGGGTGTCAAGCCATCTGACATGACAAATGATGACTGGGAAGAGCTTGATTTGTCCGCAAGGGCAGCTATCATGCTTACTATTTCTGATACTCTTGTGTTCAATGTTCAGGCTGAAAATACCTCTTATGGCCTATGGCAGAGGCTAGCAGAGTTATATGCCCAAAAGAGTTCAGCCAGTAAGGTTTATTGGTTGAAAAAGCTGGTTGATCTTCGCATGAAGGAAGGTAGAGCTATGACCTCACACTTGAGTGAGTTCAATGCCATCTTTACACAGCTTATTGCACAGGGATTGAACCTTGATGAGGAGTTCAAGGCTACTTTCTTGTTGTGTACCCTCCCTGAGAGTTGGGACACTTTCAAGACCACCCTGTCAAATTCGAACGTCACTCTTATGTATGCTGATGTAGAGAGCTCTCTCCTTATGGAGGAGATGAGCAGGAAGAATAATGCGAGCAGCAAGTCTTCAAATGCCTTGCAGGTACAGGATAGAGGCAGGACTCAGCAGAAGGGCAGATCTGCTAGTAAGTCCAAATCCCGCAGTCAGTCCCGTGGTAAAAAGGATACTGAATGCTTTTATTGTGGCAAGAAGGGACATGTGAAGTCTAAGTGCTTCAAGTTCATACGGGATCAGAAAGCCAAAAAGGCTGAAACAAAGGATGCAGGCAGTGGAAGCAAAGGCAAAGGCAAAGGCAAGGCCAAGGTAGATGACTTGGATGCAGTGAATGTTGCAGTAGAGGACAGTGACAGTGACAGACATGAGGTATTATGTTCTTCTGCTGTAATTGCACATACCTTGGTTATTGATGGCCATGACATGCACACCTGGCTCTTGGATTCAGGTGCCTCTTTTCATGTTACTCCTCATAGGGAGTGGTTTACTTCCTACACAGGTACTCATGGAGTTGTTCACCTTGGGAACAACTATGCATGTCAGATTGCAGGGATTGGCAGTATACAGATAGTGTTCCCTGATGGACGCACATTTATGCTTGATGGTGTTCGCCATGTGCCGCAAATCAAGAAAAATCTGATTAGCACTGGCTTATTGGATGACAATGGTTACCACACCACATTTGGGGATTCCAAATGGGTGATTACTGATGGCCAGGTTGTAGTGGCTGAGGGTTTTAAGAGTGATACCTTGTACCCTCTTTATGTTTCCAGTGTGGGTAATCATGTTGTTGCCATAACCGAGCTGCCAAAGGCTTCATTGTGGCATAGCCGGTTGGGACACATGTCTGTTAAAGGAATGCAAGAACTGTCACGTTTGGGTTATCTGCCGTCTCTTTCTTTTTCAGATTTGCCTACTTGTGATCATTGCATATTTGGCAAGCATTCTGTGACTCCTCATAAGAGGAGAACTCCCCAGAATAGAGCACTGCTTGATCTAGTGCACACTGATTTGTGTGAGATGCCACAGTTATCACTAGGGGGTGCAAAGTATTTCATTACTTTTATTGATGATGCCACACGCAGAGTGTGGGTCTATTTCTTCAAGCATAAAAGCGATGCCTTAGATGCTTTCAAGAAGTTTGTCGCTCAGGTTGAGAATCGGACAGGTCGCAGGCTGAAATGCCTCAGATCCGATAATGGGGGTGAGTATGTGTCACATGCTTTTGTGCAGTTTTGCGAAGCTAAGGGCATCAAACAGGAACTCACAGCCCCTCATAATGCATCTCAAAATGGTGTAAGTGAGCGAATGAATCGAACTATTCAGGAGAAGGTTCGATGTATGTTGTCTTATGCTGCATTGCCCCATGGCTTTTGGGCAGAAGCCGTGCAAACAGCAGTTCACATTATTAACAGGTCGCCAAACAAGGCTTTGGAGTTGAAAGTGCCAGAGGAAGTGTGGTCTGGCAAGCCACCCTCATATAAGCACTTACGTGTATTTGGCTGTGAGTGCTTTGCTCATGTACGCAAAGAACTGCGCACCAAACTGGAGCCAAAGTCTATCAGATGCATCTTTATGGGTTATGGTGACGAAGGTGAAATGGGGTACAGGTTATGGGATCCCGTTAAACGGAAGATTATACGCAGCAATGATGTCATCTTTAAAGAGGATAGTGTACACAAGGAACCCGTGCAACCTGTGGAATACAGAAGGGTTATTTATGATGATGTTGGACAGCATAGAATGCCCATTTATATGCAGCAGCAGGCTGCTGCAGATAACCCTGTTCAAGAGGGTATACAGGCTGAAAATCAGCCAGATAATCTTGCCAATGATGCACCACTGAATATGCCAGCAAATGGGGCTGTAGAACAGCCAGATATGGTGGTACAGCCACCCGTCATGCATGATGAACAGGCTGGACAACAGCCTAATCCGGAACATTTTGTTAGGAGGAGCACCCGTGTACAACGGCCTCCTGCCAGGTTTGTTCCAGGAGCCAATAATGTGGCTGATTTTATTATGCTGACAGATTGTGGTGAGCCTTCCAGCTTCAAGGAAGCTATGGGAAGAACAGAGAAAAGGAAGTGGGAGAAAGCCATGCAGTCAGAAATGGACTCCTTACTTCAAAATGATACATGGGACTTGGTGCAGCTACCTGCATGCAGAAAGGTTTTGCCATGCAAGTGGGTTTACAAAGTCAAAGTGGATTCAAATGCTTTACCGAGGTATAAAGCCAGATTGGTTGCCAAGGGATTTAAGCAGGAGAAAGGTATTGACTTTGATGAGATCTTTTCCCATGTAGTCAAGATGACTACTTTGAGAGCAGTGTTAGCTCTTGTTGCTCATGAGGACATGCATTTATGTAAGATGGATGTGAAGACTGCTTTTCTTCACGGAGATCTACATGATGAGATCTATATGAGTCAGCCAGAGGGATATGCTGTTAAAGGGAAAGAGCAGCTTGTGTGTAAGCTCAAGAGGAGCTTGTATGGACTCAAGCAGGCACCAAGAGAATGGTACAAGAAGTTTGATGCCGATATGCAGTCCCAAGGGTATCATAGGTGTGAGACCGATCATTGCTTGTACACTAAACGTGCAAAGGATGGCAGTTTGATGCTACTCATTCTATATGTGGATGACATGCTGATTGCCAGTAAATCTCAGCTTGAGATTAGTGCTTTAAAGAAACAACTGCATAAGTCTTTTGACATGAAAGACTTGGGTGATGCAAACCATATTCTTGGCATGCGGATTACTCGTGACAGGTCCAAGGGACTTTTGTTTTTGTCACAAAAGGAGTACATTGACAAAGTACTGCAGAGGTTTAAAATGGAGGGGGGGAAGTCTATTAGTACCCCGTTGCCTCCACATTTAAAACTCAGCAGTAAGGACAGCCCCAGATCAGATGATGATAAGGCTGAGATGGCCAAGGTTCCGTATGCATCTGCAGTTGGTTCTTTGATGTATGCCATGGTTGCCACTCGTCCGGATATTGCTTTTGCGGTGGGAGTCATCAGCAGGTATATGGCAAATCCAGGCAAGCGGCACTAGGAAGCAGTGAAAGGTGTCTTGAGGTATCTCAAGGGTACCAAAGACTTGTGCATATGCTATGGTAGGCAGGATGCATTGGTGCATGGTTTTACAGATTCAGACTATGCAGGGAATGCAGATAACCGGAAATCTACTACCGGTTATATTTTCACATTTGCAGGAGGTGCTATATCATGGGTGTCTCGGTTGCAGAAATGCGTTGCACTGTCAACCACTGAAGCTGAATATGTTGCAGCCACTGAGGCTTGCAAGGAAGCAATATGGCTTACTCGGCTGGTGGGAGACTTGGGCATTACAGGAGATATGCCAGTTTTGCATTGTGATAGTCAGAGTGCTATCATGTTGGCAAACTTTCATCAGAAGACCAAGCACATAGATGTGAAATATCATTTCATCAGGGAGGTACTGGAAGACAAGCGACTTGAGCTTGTGAAGGTGCATACTGATGATAATCCTGCAGATTTACTCACTAAGAGCTTGCCTACAGAGCGGTTTGCACATTGCCGCCACATCATGGGATTAGGATGAGATCACTCTTATTTTATGGTCTTGCATACAGTAACTGTATATTGCTGTAATTTTTATTCTTTTCTCCCCTTTAGGCATATTGGCCTTTAGGTGGGAGGTTGTTGGGGTAAAGGCACATTGCCACCCCTTTTATTAAAGTTATGACACCTATGACTGTCTTAAATGACTGTCTTAAGACAGTCATAGGGGGAAAAACCTAATCCTAATAAAACTTAAGAGTTTGTGGTGTGGCTCATCACTTCACACCCGCACATTTTGGAGTCTTCTCTCTCTCACTCTCTCCCTCTTGTACTTCTCCCACTCACCTTCCCCTCTCAGAGTGCCCAAGGTGAACTTTGAAGTAATAGAGAGCTCCAAGAAAATGGAAGACAACGTGGATGCCAAACTAGAAGCACACACAAAAAGAAAAAGGAGGCTTGTTACCCTTGCTTGCCAAATCTTCTTGGCAAGCAAAGGGTCTTCCTTTGGATGTGAGCCACAAACCATGAAAGGCCACAATGATGACTCGCAAAATCTGCATCTATTTGCTACATTGGCAAGCATACCACCCAATTAGCTGAGGTTTGGCTCAAGACCATGGCTAGGACCAAGATCTTGGTCAATCATGATGGCTAAACGACTCTATGAGCCGAATGCCGAAAGATTGCAATGAGAAGAGGGAGGAGCACCGAGACTTGAGGATCACAACCTATACACCTCATATCAATGTAATAACCCCATGCTTTCTCTCAACAAAGTGGAAGCAACGTATTGAGGTGCTTTCAATTGTTGAGGGTATTGCAAGGGGGCGGAAAAGCTGTGGGAACAAAATGGCTTGCTGAATTAAAACGCTTGGAAAAAGGAAAATATAGAGTGTTGCACAACAGCATGGACAATGTACACACTATCCAAGCTCTCATTTATTCCAATCTTATAGAGTTAGGTTGGACTTCCCCAAACTCTTCACAAACTTGGGACCCAAACTACTAAAGGTATGTATAAAACTTTCGACTCAACAATGTCACATGCACCCCTGCACTTGGGTGCAAGGTGACAACTTCCTTCATTGACAAAGTGCAAATAGTCGTATGCCGTGATCCCATTGTGAGCCCTTGTCCAAGGACAGTCAGGCACGAGCTACGTAGGTCAGTCTCTCAGCCTTAGGTCAAGTCAGAAATCAAGTCCTTGTTCACTAGTACCCACTGGAGAATAGTAGGTTAGTGTTTCCGTCCTAGGGTTTTAGCTAGGTCTAGGTCTCATCCCAGGTTAGGAGCCCAGAAGGACGCCCAAGGGCTGGACCAATTGAGCTCCCATCAAGGGAAAGTATCTCTAGAACACTGAGCCTGCGTGGTCCTTTGATCTTACAACAAGGTACTATCTGCCAGATATCTCTAGAACACTGAGCCCGCGTGCTCCACCTCGACCGTAGTAGAGACTCTGTCCAGAATGGTTCTCTCTACCTTACTGCCTGTACTCAGCCTAGGCAGGCAGCCCTTCAAGCTTAGTCTGCAGCTCTTCCTGCTCTCTTGGTCCTCCAGGAATAGGCACCAAGAATGGGTCTTCTGCTGCTCCTTGCTGCTTGTGTTTTGCTGCTCCAGAGAATGATGAATGAGGGCCTGGAGGCCCTCCTTTTATAGGGGCTGAGCCCCCCCAAAAACCAACCGACTGCAAGGGGTAAGTGGCCGACTTTCTGCCCCCCCCCTCAACCGACTTTTACTGGCCCCTCCTGGGCCGACTTTCTGCCACCTTTTCCTGCCCTATATAAGGGCTACTGCCAGGCTCTTTTGGGCTGCTGCCTGGCCCTGTCTGCGCCTTCTGTCAGGCCTGATGCAGGCCCCAAGCCTGCCCATATACTCTGCCAGACAGCCTGCCACGCAGGCAGCCTGCTCATCTGCTGCCTGCAGTTCCATCTCCTGTTCAAGGCTATTCCAGCCCTTGGATCCCACACCACTGCTCTGTACACACAGCTCCAAAGCTCCGTACTGTTGCAGGTCCCTTCGTGGCAGATCTGTGTAGATCCAGGCTTCCAAAGCCCCTCAAACCTTCCCGGTATCTTCTGAGGTGTGCTACACCACATGGCAGCCCATGTGCAAGCCCCTCCTCTCCTTGTTGCTTTCTTGTGAGGTGCTTCCCAAGTGGCAGCCCCTCTCCATGACACCTCCTCTGGGGATGCTGCCCACATGGCACCCAATCAGATGCCTATGTGGCAACCCTAGCCCTAGGTTCACCTCCCCCCCACTCTCCTCATTTGGGGGCTTACAGAAGGGGAGGTGACCATTCCAACAACTTGGCATTGCAATGTGGCTGCCATGTGGCATTGCTGCCACATCCACATGATGCATCAGCATGATACATGGCCGCTTTGCCTCATGTCCCTTTCACACCTTCAAGATCTGGAGTTATTTTCAAACAAAACGGGGGGTTTCTGGGATCAATATTACTCCAACTTTAAATCTGCTTTCACCATTGGATTTCTGGCATTAATCTCTATAGGATGACACCTTACTAATACTAGCCAAGGAAACTTGTTTCGGGTTCGCCTTTCCCGCATATCCAATAGGCCAAATTAAATCTGCCGTCTTCTCTTGTACCTGCAATCCTCTATCATGCCATAGGCTCATACCCAAGGCTCACTAGACATTCTCCAAAGTAGTCGTAGGACCAGTCTACACTCCATGAATTTGACGGGAAATCATGTAGCGTGTAGTTTTTGCCCTAGTTGGGTACTAGTCTTGCAGGACATTAATGCTCATAACCTCATAGTGGCGGTACAACCTCAAATACTAGAGCGTAAAAACTAATACCTTCTGAAATCCTTTACAACTTTACTTACCTGAAAAGCAAGGATCAACAAATATTGTCAAATCTAGATCTGAAAGTTGAAAGCTCATTTTAGTTCCACTTTATGTGCATCCTTTTAAATCTACAAGATTTCGTTCCAAGCGCTCACTTTCCGACAGAAGTCAGAAGCATGTGAATAGTTAAACCCAATAACCTAAAGTCATGCAAGCAGCAATAATATCTCAAATGCAGCGTTCAAGTTCTCTTAGAATCCCATAATCCTTATTGAATTCCAAAATACTTGTCAACTTTAATCTTTTACTCTTCACACCCTGCTCTATAGATATCTCCACAGCAAAAATGAGGTGGTCTCTGAAAGAAAAGAATCTATTTGGATAGGTTTTGATCACCAACATGGGATATTCTTAACTTCTGCAGAAGTTTCCGGAACACTTTTCTGTCGATTTGCCCATGATGGCTTAGTGTTGATTCCAACGTTTTCACCAAACTTAATCAAAGCTAGTGTCGCCTTCCTTTCCAGGTCTTGTGGAACTGCCCCCTTTGTCGCATCCACATGTCCCCTGTAACCAGTAGACAGGTGTCTCATTTGCCTCCCTGCTAAATCTCTTTCCCTTGAAGATCCTGCAAGGCTGGCCTCTCTTTGATAAGCTCCAGGACCACCCTCTACATGTCTCGTCTCCCCTCCATCAATAAGCATTTTATAGCCACTTCGATGCAGTATCGAAAACCGTAAACAAGCCCTGAGTATATCATCACAAAAGACTACAATGAGTTCCACTATGTAGAGCTGTCAGATCGCCCAGGTATCAAAGAATTCACTTGTGTTAGACAATTTACATGAATTTTTTGAAAAAGAACATGAAGGCACGGCCATCAAGATCTATGTTTCTTCAGTGAAGAGTAAATAAGACAAGTGATGGAGTTGAAAAGATACTTGACAGCTTCAACTGCAGCCAATATATTCCACTTTCTGTCTCGCCCTTGATAATGCTCTGCAGCCACCTCGATTAAGACTTCCAACTCCTTCACAACAGACAAGCAGAAAGACAAGGGAAGATAGCCTTGCTGATCTCCACATGGTGCAGGCACCCCAACTCCTGTTACATAACCCACCTGCTCTGGAACTTGTGGGGTAGTGTCAACAATGTGCTGATTTATCACTGTCATGAGACCTAGAAGTGCAGCAACTGCACACAAAACTATATCAGCAACATGCCAAGATTATTCCCTAACATGACAAACAAAATAAATTGGCGAGAGTCTACTACTCAAGCCTATAGACATGAGGCACACATAAAATGACCATCACAATTACATCATCATAGTCATAAACTGAAACAAGATGCATGCTCTCTGAGATCAGGATATTCCCATCATAAAATGAAACAAGATGCATGCACTCTTCTGTTCATCAGAGTGAAGTCCGAATTTTCAGGCATTAAACTTCCCCATACTCTATAGATATATCATATGACATCCATAGTCACATCATCATCATAGTCCCTGCCATATATTGAAGCACGTTTACAAGATGCAGTAAAAGATCAGGATTATTCCAACTGTAAACTGAGGGCGAGATGATGCACTCTTCTCTTTATGAGATTCCACTCCTGATGCTTTAAAACACAAAACTTCCTCGTGCATCTCGTTGATACAAGATATGACATCCATAGTTATATCATCAAATCCCAATCATAGATTTAAGTGCATGCAGTAAAAGTCCACTCACAAAGCTTCAAGCCATAAAACTTAACCATATGTAGTGTGGAAGGGACAGTAATAGTCATACATGCATGACTGGTGCTTAATTGCATCGTGTATAAAACATCAATATGTTTACACACACTGCACCATGCTAGTTCCTATCACTTGTAAGAAGGGAAGCTAAGTTCCAAAGAGAAAGTCAGATCAATATGACAAAACCAAAGAAAAGGCACCAGCATTGATAATACTAAATGACTGTGAGCCTGAACTCAAGCTCTGAACCTATTTCCTTAATCAGAATTGTTTTCATTGGAGCCTAAAGCCAGCTGTCCAGCAATAGATTTTAATCAAACAAGATTTCAGAAAGGTAAGCACCAAACAGAAAAATGTTTTAAGACCAAAAATAGGGAAAGGTTTTAACTACCATTAAAAATCCTTCCATTCAGCCGTGCACAAAGCTGTCCATATCGGTCAAGTGTTCTAAATTGAAAGCGAAAAGGCATTTAGAACACGAAAAAACGAACTATCAGAACGCCAAAACTAGAGATAACGATATTGCTACATACAGAGGCAAGGAACAGGCAGTTTGGAGCTGTTATGTGTGCAAGAGGGAGTTAATTGCAGGAACATAGAATCCCACAAGATGTTGGATTTTAGATGGTCACCTCCCCATTTGTAAGCCCCCGTATGAGGAGAGCGTCGGGGAGGTGGACGAAGATAGGATAGCAAGGCTGTCACCTGGTCAGCACATGAGCGGCCATGTGGGCAGCAAGCTCACAAAGAAAACAAAGGAAATGGACCTGCCACAGGGGCAGCACATAGGCTGCCATGTGGGCAGCAGATCCAAGAGGTCTACCTGGCTCTAGGAACTGTACAGAATCTGTATGGGACTGTGGAGCATCAGTACGAAACAGATTCGATGGGCAGATCAGTGTGGAACAGAGGCGAAGGTCTAGGCTGCCACGTAGTAGCCTGACATTGATAGTCAGAGTGCTTTGGCTGTGGCACAGAATCCAGTTTTCCATGCCCACACAAAGCATATTGAGGTTCACTATCACTATGTCAGAGAGAAATTATCAGCAGGTAATATTCAGTTGTCTTATGTTCCCACTGAAGACAACTTGGTAGATCTTTTTAAGAAGGCTCTTCCTCGACCTAAGTTTGAAGCTTTCCGGCAAGCTTTAAACTTAGTACCTTTGTGACTTGATCTATTGTACTTTGTACAGTCGTAGGTTGCTATATCCCTACAAGATGAATTAGATATTCAGGTATTTTGAGACGTGTCCAGGATACTTCAGCCCACACCATGGAAGGGGGTTTGTAGCCAATCTATGGGCTATCCATAGGTGTCACTTATTCCTTGGTATCTACCTCGTAGGCCTAGTTATAGTCAGTTAGGTCAATTGGTACAGTTAGTACATGTACCACTTAGGACACTTAGTCCCATTAGAGCGCTTTGCCCTACGGTTTTGTTATATTGGCTCTCTCTTGTACTTTCACTCAATTTTGCAGCAATTCATTACAGCATCTCCTTTTTTGTCTTCTCTCCTTCATTTTGACATTCCATTGCTTGCCCTAGCTTACAGCAATAGCCATGGCCTTGAAGTTTGAACTATGAGGATGCCAAAGGTAACAAGCCAAGTGGGTTGTGCAAACTGGGACTCGGTATGAGTACCCAAAAAAGAGTGGGGTTAAGAAGAAGTGGATTAGTCAAAGTGTTTCATAGCCTAGTAGCCAAGCCAAGCAAGAAAAGCTAGCAGAGGCTCCTTTAAAACCAAGTACGACCATAGGGGTAAAAAGAAAAGTAACTCTAATGGCAGCCTAGGCTTGGTCAAAATCTTCTTCGACCCCACGTGTTTAAAATTGTTGATTTCCATAAACCGTTTTTCATAGAAACCAATGCAAGTGGCATTGTGGTAGGAGCAATTCTCCTCTCAGAGGGAAGGCCAATAGCAAGAAGCTTTCTCCCTCTCAGCGAAATTGACCAACTCATGAATTAGAGTTGTACGATGTTATCCATGCTTTCGCTTTGAAAGCATGAAAGCGAAAGCATGGAGGCATTATTTATATGGTTCAGAGTTCTATGTAGATGTAGATCATGATACTTTGAAGCATTTTTGTGAACAACCCAACTTGAGAGGCTACCAAGCTACTCATGTAGGAGATTAACTTGACGATTCGGTACCAAAGAGGGAAGGAAAATAAAGTTGATGATGCGTTGGCGCCCATTATGCATAATATGAATTTCAAAGTATTAGAGAGTTCTCTAATGACTGAGATTAGAGAAACTCGGAAAGTGAACGAGTTCGTCCAAAGCCTTTGGCCTAAGGCTTATGTCGTTAAACCAGGGCAAAAGGATGACCTAGCAAGGCCAAACCTATGCAAGATATACCAGAAGCGAGATTTCTTTTGGCCAAAAATGAAAAAGAAAATTCATGAATATGTGGCACGATGTTTCTCGTGTCAAGTAAGTAAGGCAAAGCGGGTGAAGTCACCTGGCCTTTTACAGCCCTTGGAAATACCATTTAGAATTTGCCTACAATGATAGAAAACATTCCTCTACGGGAATGAGTCCGTTCAATTTGAACTATGGTTATAGAACAGCAAATCCAACTACGTTTGGGATACCCCAGAAAGTGCCTAGTCTTGCAAACTATGTTGTTCAGATGGGAGAGATGCTAGCACTTGCGAGAGCTAACAACCGCCAAGCTATAGATAGAGCTAAAGGGTATGTAGATGAAAATAGATCTTTTAGAGAATTTAACGAAAGAGCAAAAGTTTTTCTTAGAATTCCTTCGCACACACTGTCTTTGACTGCAAGAGAGTGTGCCAAATTATCACCCCGATATTGTGGGCTGTGGTTAATTCTCAAAAGAATAGGCAAGGTGGCCTATAAATTGGGGTTGTAAAGTACACCCAGTGTTTCATGTTTCCCGTTTAAAGAAATTTTTGCACCAAGTGACTCAATAATCGAGGGGGTTGTTTTGTTTCAGGAGATAGGAAATAATGCAAGGCCTAAACCAACAAGAATCTTGGACCGAGGAACAATGCAAGTAGACAATCGGAAGATGTTAAGCAACTACAATCCCCACTTTAGGGGCAAACATACCACCTATCAGCAATCCCTATTTTAGGGGCATTAAGGCCAGCCAAAGGCACAAAAGGCACCAAACAGGCCAGCCAAAAGGACAGCCAGCAGGGCCAAACAAGTGGCCAGAAAGGCAAAAAATGGCCGACCAGAACTGGCCGACCAGCTGGCCAGCCCACCGACCTAGGAACTGACCGACCAGCTGGCCGACCAGCTGGCCGACCTCCTGGGTCAGGTCTATAAAAGACTCCCTACCCCCTCACTCTCAGTGACAGGACCTGCAGCTGCTCCTCACCTCCTCCATCCTTTGCTGCAGCCCCTCCTGCTCCAGCTCCTACTCCAGTTCTGCCCCAACTCATTCTCTGCCTCCTCTGCTCTAGGTCTGCCCCAACTCCTCTATCTCTCTATTCCTCTCCTTCAGATCTAGCCCTGGACCTCCAGCTGCTGCTCCAGATCTCCTCCTGAGTGGTTGCCGACAAACTTCCACATCTCCTCATCCTCTGCTGTGCATACACCTCCAAATCTACAACCAGATGAGCTCCTTTTCTTCATCATGTTGCTATTCCAGATAGCTTGAAGGTTCCTTCCTCAGAGCATGCTGTTTTTCAGCCATTTCCTAGGGCAGCTCCAGCCCTTCATCATCTTCGTCATCATCGAGCTACACGGAGGACTGTGTTTCGCTCCCTCTGCTGCTATCTTTTCTACAGTTTCTCTACATTGAATCATCTTTCTGATTTGCCTCAGCCACGGTCCTTGAGACACGACAGCTTGAGGTTCTTGTATTCAGTTTTTCATATTACCAAACAGGCACTATGTTTTCTGAGTTCCGTTCTTCAGTTGTGTCTGAGTATCGTCTATTTTTTATCGCTCCACTGCAAACCCTATCGTAAAGACCCCAGATCTCTAGTGATCTAAAGATCCTGCTTCTTCATGGACATAGGTACGGGGAGCATCACTCCTATGAACATATCAATTTCCTCTTCATTCCGTTGCGCACTACAGGAGAGAACTCCATCTTCTACTCCCATCCCTCCCTCCCTTTCTTACCTCCATCTTCTACTCCCATCCCTCCCTCCCTTTTCAGTTTCAGGCTTGACACTCCCCCTTCCTTCGAACAAGGAGGTCATGATCCTTCACCTCTACCAGATCTCCATCGGCATCGCCTTCCAGGATCTACAAGTTCTCGCTAGGCGGGACCCTTTCTGTTCAGATGTGTCTTGATGACTGTTGTTTCGAATCTTCTACATGCATGGAGGCGGGGATAGACTCCTCTCTCCCGAGGTCCAAGATCGGGCACACACTGGCTCACTGTTCAGCTACGACCTCTTCCTTTGGCGGAATCCCACCATCTCTGGATTATCACTGCTGCTACGACATATTTGTTCTTTACCTTTGCTTTTTCCTCCACCTTTCAGCGGTGAGAGGGGGTGGCTTATTCTCTCGAGCTTCACAGTGTTCTTATTTCTGCTGATCATACGTGTAACTCAGGCACTTGAGGAAGTGAACAATTCCCTTGCAAGGGCACTCCTCTTGTGACCTTGTCTGCATTTTTGCATTGCATCTCTTGGGCATTTCGCAGGGATAGCCACCGTCGACATCTCTACACGAAGCTCCAAGCACACAATGTCTCCCCCTCCAAATTGGCAATTGAGAGGGGGTGTTAAGCAACTACAATCCCCACTTTAGGGGCAAACATACCACCTATCAGCAATCCCTATTTTAGGGGGCATTAAGGCCAGCCAAAGGCACAAAAGGCACCAAACAGGCCAGCCAAAAGGACAGCCAGCAGGGCCAAACAAGTGGCCAGAAAGGCAAAAAATGGCCGACCATAACTGGCCGACCAGCTAGCCAGCCCACCGACCTAGGAACTGACCGACCAGCTGACCTACCTCCTGGGTCAGGTCTATAAAAGACTCCCTACCCCCTCACTCTCAGTGACAGGACCTGCAGCTGCTCCTCACCTCCTCCATCCTTTGCTGCAGCCCCTCCTGCTCCAGTTCTGCCCCAACTCATTCTCTGCCTCCTCTGCTCCAGTTCTGCCCCAACTCCTCTGTCTCTCTATTCCTCTCCTTCAGATCTAGCCCTAGACCTCCAACTGCTGCTCCAGATATGCTCCTGAGTGGTTGCCGACAAGCTTCCACATCTCCTCATCCTCTGCTGTGCATATACCTCCAAATCTACAGCCAGATGAGCTCCTTTTCTTCATCATGTTGCTATTCCAGATAGCCTGAAGGTTCCTTCCTCAGAGCATGCTGTTTTTCAGCCATTTCCTAGGGCAGCTCCAGCCCTTCATCATCTTTGTCATCATCGAGCTACACGGAGGACTGCGTTTCGCTCCCTTTGCTGCTATCTTTTCTACAGTTTCTCTACATGGAATCATCTTTCTGATTCGCCTCAGCCACGGTCCTTGAGACACGACAGCTTGAGGTTCTTGTATTCAGTTTTTCATATTACCAAACAGGCACTATGTTTTCTGAGTTCCGTTCTTCAGTTCTGTCTGAGTGTCGTCTATTTTTTATCGCTCCACTGCAAACCCTATCATTTCTCTATAGAAGATACCCACGATGTAGGTTGCATGGCATGGTTTACCTCTATCTAAGGCTACCTAGGAATCCATGTACCAAATGCGGAGAGCATTTTCAGATTTCATCATCGAGGATGGTGATGCCTAAAGAGGGAAGGAATGTCATGCTCTAGTTAAGATAAGATGACCTTGGAAGGGTCAACCAATATTTTCCTTAAGAGGGCCGGTTTTACATTGTATATTGATGTGCTTTACGTAAATGGTCAAAGGAATCAATGTCAAGGTCCTTGGTGAGGGTGATGGCACAGACTAGGTGAATCTAAGGCTGAGGATCTAGGTGCACGTAAATGTGTGAATTGCCAAGGGCTAAAGAAATTAATGTTTATCCCAAGAGGGTGCATGCTAGGGGCCTCCATGTCTTGACATTGGCATCTAGATTCACCTAGGGAGATGAGGGCTCTAGAGAAAACATGAAGGAAAAAAATAGTGTGCAAAATCTGACGAGCTGTTCTCTCTAGAGCTGGGTGGATTTAAAAAATGCCATCGCCTGTGATTGTGACATGATTTGTATCTTGCTTGTCTCAAACACTGCCTTATTTGTAGCTGTCCGAGAGGATAAACCTGAAGGTGTGTTTGTGAGGCACGACAACGAGGCCCACCTAAGCTCATAGGGAGCACGCAAGCCGAGTGTTTTGGAAGTACCACGCAAGTAGGAGAACAACTGTTATTTATGTACATCGGTTCATATCTAGATAGCACTCTGCTATTGGAGGATAACACACTGGACATTGTTTTTGTATTGTGTCCGTTGTGGACAGAACTATAAATTTTGTTGATTCTACATCTATCCTGTTCATTGTCCATTTACTTACTACAAAACTATGCAACACACTGGACATTGTTTTTGTATTGTGTCCGTTGTGGACAGAACTATAAATTTTGTTGATTCTAAATCTCTCCTGTTCATTGTCCATTTACTTACTACAAAACTATGCTAAGTAGCATAAGAAAAGAAGTTTTGGATTCCACATATAAACACCACTATGTGAGTTCCTAGGCTCTATTAGTATTCCACTACATATACCCTCTATTGTCATTATTTCTAACACAAGAGATAAACCTTTGAGAGATGAGAAAAAGAAGACCTAGAAAGAGAGAAATATTGTTCATCGCAGGAGGGTACTTTGGAAAGCACTAAGAGTAATTGAGAGTTTGATGGTACCCAAGAGTAATTCAGGGTTTCCACATTGGAGGTCATGGTACCAACAAACAATGTTATATTGGCCATCCACTTCGATCCTTGAAGGAGGTTACCAATTGTATCTTTGAGAGTACAATGGGAAAATACATTGTAAGGGATTGAGGATTGGACTTGCCACCCAATTGTTAATCTATTTCAGCTTGGTAAACGGAAACCAAAAGCAATGTATTACTCAATGCATTACGCTAAGATATCAAGAGGTATGCTATTATAGAGGTTCCAAGCTGGTCACTTGGGACTAGACCATTTGTTTATCATAGAAGACTAGTTCTAAGCTGGTCACTTCGGACTAGACCATTTGTTTTTCATAGAAGAGTAGTTGTAAGCTGGTCACTTGGGACTAGACCTTTGTTTATCATAGAGTAGTTTTACGCTAGCCACTTGAGACTAGACCATTTGTTCATTTTGCAAAAGAAGTTCCATGAGGTGCATGAAAAAAATAACAAGGACAACTACAAGACACTAACCAAGTTAACTATTATTACCCTTCCTTTCGATTATTATTTTATCAAAAGAAAGGACTACGATACAATAAACCTAAGGGATTATGTTTGCGGTAGAAGCTCGAGGGGATGGGTAAGATAGCAAAGAAAACAAAGAGAAAAGTTATCCTAGAACTATAGGAAACTTCCATTGTCTATACCTACATGTAGTCCACAAACACTACCCATGAAAGGAAATTAACCTAAGTTACTAGCTCAAATCAGCTAAAAATTAAGCAAGAGGGAATGTCATGACATGAGTACCCAGTATTTTCCAAATTAGTATGCTAATCAATGGGATTACTCAAGGGAAGAATGTTGGTTCAGAAGGCTCTAAAATCGAAGTCATTAAGTGAGATAGAGAAAGGAAAAAGGTTATGTTAAGTTATTATAGGTCATGGCCTAAGGTTTAAAAAAAGGGATTAGAATAACTAAAGTGTAGGGAAAGGGGTCAAGGAACCTTACAAATTCTAGTACCTAAGGTCTAAGGATTAAGGGAGAGTTCAAAGGGGCACATCTAACGAGGTGTGACCACTCTTGCAGTCACATCCCATCTTCTACCCCTTTCTATTGGAAGGATGCTCCTCTCTTGTACGAAGAGGAGACCTGACTAAAAGAGCACCCAGGATATGTCCTACGCCCAAGAGTTTACTCAGCCTAGACTAGGGAACAAATAGGATAGGAAAAGAAATACCCCATGTAGTGGGTCACGGGGGCACTACTGCAGCTTTAATTATGTTGGAGGGCCTGTAAATCAGCCATAGAGTCTTAGTTTCTCAACAAATCAAGTGTGGAAATCGGGAATTCGAGGAGAACCAAAGAGTTGGTCCATTACAAAATATTGACTTTAGTTTTTCTATGGGATTTAGTGCAAATGGCATTCTTTCCCTGTGGTAACTTACACAATTCCCAACTTTCATTGTAACATTCTACTCATGGAGAGTAATGTGGAGGGACAGCATGGATACCTTGGGAGGAATGATGATGTATACACTGAAATCACGGGGCATTGGAGATTCAGTAACACGTGCGCTTTTAGAGCATATAGCACATTCCCTTAAGCAAGCAAGACTTGCCACATTCTAGATTTAAACGACACATTGTTGACAGCTCTCTCACAGCAGGGTCACACGAATGTTGTAGGCACATATGTCACCCAGATCACAAAGATTGAAAACAACCCCTTAGGCAACTTCAAGGCACTAAACACACTGATAGCAACAGCCACCAAGACTGCTCTCAGTTACCTTTTGTGTTTGATTTTCTTGTAATGTTGTATTTGGTCCCATAGGCCATATTCGGCCTCTAGCAGCAGTTCATGCAATCCTCATCACCTTTCAAACTTATTACAGGTAGTATCGAATTCACCTATATTTAACACCGCTAAACATTGATAACCTTTCTGAGCTTGACAAAATTTCATATTTCATATATGGAAGCTAAAGCATTACATATAATTAAGACACGTATAATAAGCCCTTACCAACGTATTGGGCCCACATTTGTAAACATTGTATCCTTGCATATATATCTTTGAAACCTAAGGAAACCTTATTAGCTGAGTGATAAGCGAATAGTCTTTACCAGCTTCTGTCCCAACCTCAGAGCTTGTAAACCGCTCAGGCAAGAACCAAGTCAATGTCTACAAAACAAACAAATAATCAAAATAGCATACATCAGCAACAAGCAAATCTCATAACTGAACAAAGCTCCATGTAATAAAACAATGATTATGTACAGCTGCAATCCCTTTTCAGTAATTTTAAAAGCATAATTTTTGGCAAATGTGAATAGCATCTGCCAAAAAAATCCATTAAATCAACATTTATTTAAAGCCTGAGAACAAGGGAAGACAACCACATCAGTGCAATTTATGAGACAATTAACTCAGAAATAAATTCACAGGAAGGGTATGACTAAGGTCACATGCCTCAAACTTCCATATAATTTGCTGGTCATGATATCATACGTCCAATTCTCCATATCCAAAAGCAGAACTGTATAACGTGTTTGTTTCCAAAGACTACAAACCAATCCAACATGTTTCTTTGTAACTACGAAGTCTCTACGATTTGCAAATGATGCATAAGATGGGATTCTCAATATGCATTTTACTTGTGTCAGTGATCTTTAAAGCAATTGAAGTAGATTAGCATTCTCTATTATTGCAAAACAACCATTTTGTCAGCTTGGACAGAACTTTAATCCATATGAGGTTAATCATACTTTTCTGCATCTAAGTTATCACTGCTGTTGCAAGTAGAGCCTTGCTTTTTCTCTCATTTTGCAACTTTTTCCCAGAATTCTACAATGGGGTAGCCATACTTATGAAAAATTCCAATTCCCCTTCCTGAAACTAAACTTTTCCCCTGCCTCGCTACTCAAATCCAAATCACCATACTTCATATAATAAATATTGTATTTTCCTCTGGCTTTGGCTGCAAATGCCTAATCACAAGTAGAGGATGTGAGAAAGTTGGAGACTCCACGTTTCCCCTGCAACCACCAACCAAGTCCTTGAAGAAAGAATCATTTCTGCAACCAATGCTCAGGGTTATATGCATCCTTTGCTCATTTGGCATTCTTTGTATTCTTCATGATGAGTCTCAAAATAAACAATGCAATAAACAACAGTGTGGGCATTCCTCCAATCTGATGGTCCCACTGGGAGTCCTCGTGCCTCTAGAACATATCCGACATCTGCTATTGGTGTCCAATAGCTAGACTCAATCTCAGATAAGGACTCAAAAGACATGTCCATGTGCCATGGCTGCCCTATGGGCTGCAAAGACGTCCCGTATCTTTGTCTGTCTGGCCGTCTCATGCTGTGGTAGAGGGCGTGGTCTCCAGGCTCTCTGTATTCTATGGGCCATATCAACACGAGATTTAGGTAATAGCAACTGCATATATCCAAGAATACAACCTCAGCCAGAGGAAAACATATGAGGAAAGAGGACCCAAGTGACCACGTAGGAGAGTAAGAGGGGGACCTTTAAATAGGCCCCAAACTAGCCTGGTCGTCCTGCTTAGGCAGGCTGACTGGTTGGCTGACTTGACCAGTAAGTCCGGCTGACCCAACCCAAACAGGGTCGAGTTAGGTTGGATTGCCCCAACCAGGCAGGTCGGGTGATCCCACCTAGTTAGGTGCCCAAACTGGGCCCCAACTCTCCCCTAACTGCGGGCCTCACTAAAATGTTTTCCTATCCTCTCTTTGGGCAGGCACACCCACAAAGAAGACCTCTCTCAATATGCATGAGATGCCATATTTCCCCCAAATCCACGTATCCAGTGCATCGCATTGGAACATTTTTCTCCATCTCCACGTCTTGTGTGTCACAAAAAGTACAAAATCTCAGGTCTCTACGGTGCCATGCATGCCTAGCATTGGTCTCACGGTGATTCGTATTGCATGGGATAGATGGATCCCATAAGTACCTCGGCAATCGAATAAAACCATCCTCACTTAGTTGGAGAAAATGCTCCCTAAAGGCGGCCATTTCAGTCACATTGGTTGTGGGGGGATACCCAAGCGTATGCATCCTTCTCTCATTTGGAATTCTCTGTAATCTTCATGATGCGTCTCAAAAATAACAATGCAACAAACAACAGTGTGGGCATTCCTTCAATCCAATGGTCCCACTAGGAGTCCTAGTGTCTCTAGAACATATCTAAGATCTGCTATTGGTGTCCTGGACTCCTTGCTGAGGGTGGTACCCATGGGTGAAATGAGGCAACCTGACGTCAAGATGCAGCAATGATTGCCCGGATGGAACAGGTACTCGTAGGTCCCATGTCCACTCTACTACTGACCTTGTGTATCTGAAACTCGAGGTCACACTCCTGGCACCTCCCAGTCACGTCGTCTCCTACAAAGAAGTCGTCAATGACCTGCTGCTATTGGGACTGTGTCCTTTGTCACTCTCGATCTTAATGGGGTGACCTCATGAACGAAAAGTGAGTATACCTTTGATCAAGATAGTCATGTATATGCTCATATCCACATAGCCGTGAGTGATAGTGTGGAAGTAGTGCACGTGCAGAAGCATGTGAAAGAGAGAGAGAGAAATTGACACGAGATTTAGGCAATAGCAACTGCAGATATCCAGGAAAACAACCTCAGCCAAAGGAAAACATGTGAGGAAAGAGGGCACAAATGACCAACTAGGAGAGTAAGCGGGGGACCTTTAAATAGGCCCCAAACTGGACCGATCGGCTTGCTTGGGCACGCTGAGATGGTCCGCCTGACCCGACCTGTAAGTCGAGCTGACCCGACCCAAGCAAGGTCAGGTTAGGTTGAGTCGCCCCAACCAGGCAGGTCAGGTGACCAGACCTAGTTAGGTGCCCAACTGGGCCCCAACCCTGCCCTAATTATGGGCCTGATTGGCCTATACAAGCCACCCTCAACCAAGCCACAACCTAGCATGCTTTCCTATCTTCTTTCTGGGCAGGCAAACCCACAAATAAGACCTCTTTCACTACACATGAGATGCCATCTCTCTCCCAAATCTCTCAGTATCTAGGGAATCACATAAGAACATGCTCCTCCATCTCTACCTATTGTGTCACATAAAGTATAGAGTCTCAGGTCACTATGGTGCCGGGTAGTGCAATCGAAGGTGCCAAAAGCAGCAGGAAAAGTTCCTCTTGCAGCCTGCACTGGTCCAAAACAGCTCCAGCAGCCACCACGCAGCCAAAAACATGTGCACAAAGGTCCAGCACAGCAAAAGACAACCCCAGGCACCTGTTGGAGGCAGCTGAACACGTCTGTACGAACATCCGTATGGCTGCGTCTGTACGGATCGAGTGTCCGTACAGTCCGTACGAAAATTTTCAAAAAGTTCAAAAATGACTTCTAGCACTTCCTAGAAGTGCGTACTAGCCTTGGAATAGTCAAAACAGGCTTGAAACACCTCAAACAGCTCAAAAACTGCACAAGAACAACTGAAAACGTCCAACACCTCTGGGAGAGTGAGGGGAGAGAGATGGAAGGTGGGGGAAGGGCATGCATACACATGCATGACAAATGGCATCTCCTCCTTGCCATTTGCCCCTTCATTATGAGAGGGGGAAGAGTGGAGGAAGGGAGCAAGAGAGTGAGAGTGAGAGAGAGACACACTAGTGTGGGTGTGAAGTGATGAGTGAGCCACACCACAAACTCACTTATGTTTTATTAGGATTAGGTTTACCCTATGACTGTCTTAAGACAGTCATAGGTGTCCTATCTTTAATTCTTTACTTAAGGGTAGGCAATGTGCCTTTACCCCAACAACCTCCCACCTAAAGGCCAATGTGCCTAAAGGGGAGAAAAGAATAAAAATACAGCAATATACAGTTACTGTATACAAGACCATAAAGTAAGAATGGTCTCATCCTAATCCCATGATGTGGCGGCAATGTGCAAACCGCTCTGTAGGCAAGCTCTTAGTGAGCAAATCTGCAGGATTATCATCAGTATGTACTTTCACAAGCTCAAGACGCTTGTCTTCCAGTACCTCCCTGATGAAATGATATTTCACTTCTATGTGCTTGGTCTTCTGATGAAAGACCGGATTCTTTGCCAACATGATAGCACTCTGACTATCACAATGCAAAACTGGCATATCTCCTGTAATGCCCAAATCTCCCACCAGCCGAGTAAGTCATATTGCTTCCTTGCAGGCCTCAGTGGCTGCAACATATTCAGCTTCTGTGGTTGACAGTGCAACGCATTTCTGCAACCGAGACACCCATGATATAGCACCTCCTGCAAATGTGAAAATATAACCGGTAGTAGACTTCTGGTTATCTGCATTCCTTGCATAGTCTGAATCTGTAAAACCATGCACCAATGCATCTTGCCTACCATAGCATATGCACAGGTCTTTGGTACCTTTGAGATACCTCAAGACACCTTTCACTGCTTCCCAATGCCGCTTGCCTGGATTTGCCATATACCTGCTGATGACTCCCACCGCAAAAGCAATATCCGGACGAGTGGCAACCATGGCATACATCAAAGATCCAACTGCAGATGCATATGGAACCTTGGCCATTTCAGCCTTATCATCATCTGATCTGGGGCTGTCCTTACTGCTGAGTTTTAAATGTGGAGGCAACGGGGTACTAATGGACTTCCCCCCCTCCATTTTAAACCTCTGCAGTACTTTGTCAATATACTCTTTCTGTGACAGAAACAAAAGTCCCTTGGACCTGTCACGAGTAATACGCATGCCAAGAATATGATTTGCATCACCCAAGTCTTTCATGTCAAAAGACTTATGCAGTTGTTTCTTCAAAACACTAATCTCATGCTGAGATTTACTGGCAATAAGCATGTCATCCACATATAGAATGAGTAGCATCAAACTGCCATCCTTTGCCCGTTTGGTGTACAAGCAATGATCGGTCTCACACCGATGATACTCTTGGGACTGCATGAAGGCATCAAACTTTTTGTACCATTCCCTTGGTGCCTGCTTGAGTCCATACAAGCTCCTCTTGAGCTTACACACAAGCTGTTCTTTCCCTTTAACAGCATATCCCTCTGGCTGTTTCATATAGATCTCATCATGAAGATCTCCGTGAAGAAAAGCTGTCTTCACATCCATCTGACATAAATCCATGTCATCATGAGCAACAAGAGCTAACACTGCTCTCAAAGTAGTCATCTTGACTACAGGTGAAAAGATCTCATCAAAGTCAATGCCCTTCTCTTGCTTAAATCCCTTGGCAACCAATCTGGCCTTATACCGAGGTAAAGCATTTGAATCCACTTTGACTTTGTAAACCCACTTGCATGGCAAAACCTTTCTGCCTACAGGTAACTGCACCAAGTCCCATGTATCATTCTGAAGTAGGGAGTCCATTTCTGACTGCATGGCTTTCTCCCACTTCTTTTTCTCTGTTCTTCCCATAGCTTCCTTGAAGCTGGAAGGCTCACCACAATCTGTCAGCATGATAAAATCAGCCACATTATTGGCTCCAGGAACAAACCTGGCAGGAGGCCGTTGTGCACGGGTGCTCCTCCTCACAAAATGTTCCGGATTAGGCTGCTGTCCAGCCTGTTCTTCATGCATGACGGGTGCCTGTACCACCATATCTGGCTGTTCTACAGCCCCATCTGTTGGCACATCCAGTGGTGCATCATTGGCAAAATTATCTGGCTGATTTTCAGCCTGTATACCCTCTTGAACAGGGTGATCTGCAGCAGGCTGCTGCTACATATAAATGGGCATTCTTTGCTGTCCAACATCATCATAAATAACCCTCCTGTATTCCACAGGTTGCACGGGTTCCTTGTGTACACTATCTTCTTTAAAGATGACATCATTGCTGCGTATAATCTTCCGTTTAACCGGATCCCATAACCTGTACCCCATTTCACCTTCGTCACCATATCCCATAAAGATGCATCTGATAGACTTTGGATCCAGTTTGGTGCGGAGATCTTTGCGTACATGAGCAAAGCACTCGCAGCCAAATACCCGTAAGTGCTTATATGAGGGTGGCTTGCCAGACCACACCTCCTCTGGCACTTTCAACTCCAAAGCCTTATTTGGTGACCTGTTAATAATGTGAACTGCTGTTTGCACGGCTTCTGCCCAAAAGCCATGGGGTAATGCAGCATAAGACAACATACATCGAACCTTCTCCTGAATAGTTCGATTCATCCGCTCACTTGCACCATTTTGAGATGCATTATGAGGGGCTGTGAGTTCCTGTTTGATGCCCTTAGCTTGGCAAAACTGCACAAAAGCATGTGACACATACTCACCCCCATTATCGGATCTGAGGCATTTCAGCCTACGACCTGTCCGATTTTCAACCTGAGCGACAAACCTCTTGAAAGCATCTAGGGCATCTCCCTTATGCTTCAAGAAATAGACCCACACCTTACGTGTGGCATCATCAATGAAGGTAATAAAATATTTGGCACCCCCTAGTGATAACTGTGGCATCTCACACAAATCAATGTGCACTAGATCAAGTGGTGCTCTATTCTGGGGAGTTCTCCTCTTATGAGGAGTCACAGAATGCTTGCCAAAAATACAATGATCACAAGTAGGCAAATCTGAAAAAGAGAGAGACGGCAGATAACCCAAACGTGACAGTTCTTGCATTCCTTTAACAGACATGTGTCCTAACCGGCTATGCCACAATGAAACCTTTGGCAGCTCGGTTATGGCAACAACATGATTACCCACACTGGAAACATAAAGAGGGTACAAGGTGTCACTCTTAAAACCCTCGACCACTACTGTCTGGCCATCAGTAATCACCCATTTGGAATCCCCAAATGTGGTGTGGTAACCACTGTCATCTAATAAGCCAGTGCTAATCAGATTTTTCTTGATTTGCGGCACATGGCGAACACCATCAAGCATAAATGACTGTCCATCAGGAAATACTATCTGTATACTGCCAATCCCTGCAATCTGACATGCATAGTTGTTCCCAAGATGAACAACTCCATGAGTACCTGTGTAGGAAGTAAACCACTCCCTATGAGGTGTAACATGAAAAGAGGCACCTGAATCCAAGAGCCAGGTGTGCATGTCATGGCCATCAATAACCAAAGCATGTGCTATTACAGCAGAAGAGCATAAAACATCATGTGTGTCACTGTCACTGTCCTCCGCTGCAACATTCACTGCATCCAAGTCATCTGCCTTGGCCTTGCCTTTGCCTTTGCTTGCATTTCCTGCATCCTTTGTTTCAGCCTTCTTGGCTTTCTAATCCCGTATGAACTTGAAGCACTTCGACTTCACATGTCCCTTCTTGCCACAATAAAAGCATTCAATGTCCTTTTTGCCACGGGACTGACTACGAGATTTGGACTTACTAGCAGATCTCCCCTTCTGCTGAGTCCTGCCTCTGTCCTGTACCTGCAAAGCACTTGAAGACTTGCTGCCCGCATTATTCTTCCTGCTCATCTCCTTCATAAGAAGAGAGCTCTCTACATCAGCATAAATAAGAGTGGCATTTGAGTTTGACAGGGTGGTCTTGAAAGTGTCCCAACTCTCAGGAAGAGTACACAACAAGAAAGTAGCCTTGAACTCCTCATCAAGGTTCAACCCCTGTGCAATCAGCTGTGTAAAGATAGCATTAAACTCACTCAAGTGTGAGGTCATAGCTGTACCTTCCTTCATGCGAAGATCAACCAGCTTCTTCAACCAATAAACCTTACTGGCTGAGCTCTTTTGGGCATATAATTCTTCTAGTCTTTGCCATAGACCATAAGAGGTCTTTTCAGCCTGTACATTGAACACAAGAGTGTCTGAAATAGTGAGCATGATAGCTGCCCTCGCGGACAAATCAAGCTCTTCCCAGTCATCAGCTGCCATATCAGATGGCTTGACACCCTTTACCCTTATGGGCTTAGCAATCTTCTTTAACAGAAGGACATTCAAGCACTGTTCTGCCCATAATGCATAGTTATGTGCTCCTTCCAGTTTCTTTATGTTCAGAATTGAAGAATCACCTCCTCCTGATGCCATATCAGATGAGGAAAGTACCTGACTCCCTGGAAGTAAAAGGACTGAATAAAAGTTCTGATTTCTCAGAAAAGCCTGCTCTATTCAAGAGCCAGAAGCACTCTCAATGGTTCTGTTTTTACTGTCAGTAAAATCTGCAGCAAAACAGTAAATGTCCCTGCAAATACTGTGCCTTCTGACAAACTGTTCTGAGCTCAAAGAGGCATAAAAACAGTAATTTCAGACTGCTGCTGCTGCTCAACAAGAGCTTAACAGTGCATAATTATCTGACAAAACCACCAACACTGCTGTAAACACTGCTGTACTGACTGTACTGATCACTTCTCCCACCTCAGATGAGGTATGTCACTGACTCAAATTGCAGAAACCACTTGACAAACACCCCAAAAAAAAAAAAACAGTAAATGACCCTTCAGCCTGTCACAAAACCTGCAACAGTAAATGGGATAAATCCCAAGCAATCACCCTTATACCAAGGGGAGAAAATGCATCTGAAGATCTCTGTCGGTAACCCAAGTACTATCAAACAAAGTTTGGGCAAAAGCCCCTTGATCTGACACCTGAATCAAGTGGAGAACACCTCAACACTGAGGTAGCATGCAATATGAAATCTCTCTAACACTTGTACCTGACAATGTGTAATGCATAGGCTGCCCCTGTGTACTCAGTAACAACACAAATCACAACGTACAGACACCAAGAAGAAAATCTTTTGAGCACTGTCAACGATGGGCGGTTAGGGACCGAGTAAACTCGATGCGCCCTGACCAAGCGTGGCTCAACTGAGATTTTCAAAGTGCGTACAAAGAATGTGACCTGCAACAAATGTCACCAAATGCACTGCGGAAATAAAGCAAATGTGTGCTCCCTGGCTACACACTGCCTCAAGGCATATACTGCAACCACATCCAGGCAAAAGCCCTTTGATAAGATCACCGAAAATTGAGAATTGCACTCAGTAAATGCATAGAAGCTTCTGCAAGCATCTGACCTTCCTGAATGACAAGTAACTGCACAAACACCACCACTGTGGCACAAGTCACCTCAAGCGTGAGTGACACGAGAGTACCTGATGTACCTCAACAAATGCACAGTATACTGCTAGAATGCTTCAGGATTATCCCTCTTCCAATCAAAAAATGTGTTGTACTTTCCAGTACCTGCAAAGTACCTGCTGTACTTTTGTCCCTGCAGAGTACCTATGTACTATCGGTGCACACTTCCCCCCAAAAAAAAATGAGATTTTTGCAGCAAAGAAAAGCTGTACTTTTGTACCCAGCTGATGTCGGCGCCAGCCGTACTGTACCTGCCGTACAGTATACTGCGATTGTGATACTCAAAAAAGGGACAATGTAGCTTTAGGACTTCATCACTCCCGTACAAAGTTGTACGGCAGTCCGTACGGCTGTACGGACTGTCCGTACAGCTGATGTAAGAACTGCTGTAAAACACAGCAGCTATGCTGCTGTACTGCAGCAGGCTGGCAACGCCCACGCCCTCTTCAAAGACCTGCAAAATGTGCAGCTGCCGTACGAAATGCGCCGAAATGCGCCCGCGACCACGCCTTGCAGCTGCCGTACGAAATCGCCCGCGACCACGCCTTCTCTGATGCCCTCGAAAAACCGCGCCGCCTGGGATGCACGCACCCGCGACCACGCTATCGAGCCCGTCCGTACGGCCGTACGGACGACGTACGGCCGCACGGATCTGTCCGTACGTCCGTACGGTATGGATGGAGAGAGAGGGAAGAGAAGGCTTGATAGCTCTGATACCAGTTGAGAGGGGGAAGAGTGGAGGAAGGGAGCAAGAGAGTGAGAGTGAGAGAGAGACACACTAGTGTGGGTGTGAAGTGATGAGTGAGCCACACCACAAACTCACTTATGTTTTATTAGGATTAGGTTTACCCTATGACTGTCTTAAGACAGTCATAGGTGTCCTATCTTTAATTCTTTACTTAAGGGTAGGCAATGTGCCTTTACCCCAACACATTAAAGTCCTAACCCCCATACGTTGTCCTTGGACCCAACTTTTAGACCCCCCTTTTAAAGCCTTTGCCTTGCCCCTAGGACCTAGTGGTACACCTAGACTTTGCCCTTAGGAACTTCTAGGAAATGTGCACTTCCTCTAGCTAGTCCCTCACAGCCAAACCGTTACAACACTTAACCATGGTTAACCTTGGGTTAAGCATAGGTTGAGTTACGAATATACTTTAAATCACTTTTCACGTCCTCGTGACATTACCCTCCTCTTAAAACAACAAACTACCTAGGTTGCTGCTGAAAAAGTCTTTGGAAGACCGACGGGTCTATGAGACTGTGAGAAACCTAATACAAGCCAACTGAAAGGGTGGAGCTACTAATCGAGCATCTTCACCCATACAAAGGCAAAAACTATATCTTACATCATCATATCCAAATAGTAGTCATGTACAACATCACCATCAACATCATCATCAACGCAACTATCATCAAGATACAAAGTAAAAGTAAAATGTGCTCCAAGGTTGCTGTGGTCCCTCCCTCATCAAGAGGGAGGGAGCCATAACACGAAATGAGAGAGAGAGAGAGAGAGAGAGAATGTTTATTAATATTTTTGAAAGACCAAAGGGTCTATAAGACTGAAGAAAAACCAAAGACAATGAAAGCTAAAGGGTGATGACCGACTGGCCTATGGATGGAGATCTCCATCGTACTCCTTGTTTGGTATTTATGGACAATCTTTCGTTACTTTCCCGCAGAGACAATGTGGTTTATTTCCATATTGATATTCTCGTTTCAGACTTCAGCCTTGGGTGTGGCTGCCTACTTTAGTGGCTGGGACCAACTCCATCGGTCAGCCAAGGATAGAAGAAATGATCTTGGCCGACAACAGCTTGGTGAGGGCTAGTGCCATGGAGGGAGTAACTATAGGACGCTGGTCCAGGTCATCAAAGTGGATGAAGTCTGTGATCGACCTCTAGTTGTGCTTTGACAAGCTCTCTACAAAGGTCTTGGTGCTGAGTTTATGTCAGCACTAGGGCTAGCCATGACAAAGGCAAATATTAAGGAGAAGACTAATCAAAAAGCAGTCCACATTCTCTTCATCCAAGCTGCAATTGCCTGTGAAGATAAGAGTATTTCACTTTAGTCTCTCCCAAAGGACAATTTAAGCAAGAAAAACTTAGACAAGATAGCTGCTAGGGCAACACACCACTATAAATGGAAAAATTCATCCCAATATCAGCAAGCCCAACTTGGTCCACCAGATTGTTATGGGTGAGATCATTGATGAGCTGTAAAAATAGTGTCAGCTCTTTTGCACCTTTGAGACTTCACAGTCGCTGCCCTGGTTCCTTTCATAAATACCAAAATTCGCTTTTCAGAATCATAATCTCAAACGTACTTCTTAGTTTCCGTTATGATATTGAAGAAGCCCCAATCAATTGGAGCTTCTCTGTAAGAGGATACTCACCCAGACAAGCTTGTTTGCCTCAAGTACAACTATTGAATATCACCTTATGAGCAGATCAAACGCCTTTTCCAGAAGATCCAACTACGGAGTGACGTGACAAACGTTATATCAGGTTTAACCTATTGCCTGAGATAGATGCATTCTATGACAAACACACAGCTTATATCAGCTGACTGTAAGAACCTGGCTTATGAGTCTCTACCTTAACGATTGACAATAAATAATATTACAGACGCCAAGGAAAATTTAATGCGAAAGGGATGGGTAACACAGCTTAGCTAGTCTAAAGATCACACGCAGCAAATTCCCCACACCTAAATTCGAAATGTAAATTGCGGCTCGCGTCCGGAGAAAAAAAATGATTTGTACGGGCAGTTTTCCAACCTAACGGACACGCAACCTCTCCAGCAAAGAAGGGAAGGTTGTGGGAGCGAAAAGAATCAAAATGACTTAATGACTTACATTGGCAATGCTCTCTAGGGAAGCAATAAATTGACGGTTTTGCCTGACCCAAGCCTTGTAAGAGTCCATGGCAAGCTCGTTTTCGAAACTCAATGATTGTCGCACTGATCATTCAAGTTGGCAAGCTGCTTCTGGATTGTAAATCACCTTGCATTGCTTAGGCGAGAGCTACAGCCCTAAAGGACGGGACGATGAGATTCTATGCGGCTTGTAATGAGCGCTTCCATAAAGACGCATAGCATCGCTAGTTATCTTCAAATGTAAGTCTTCCCTTTTTTCGTCCTTTGCCGCCATTTGATTAGAAAAATAAAAACATAAATTCCTTTTTATCTCTCCATCAAGAGAACCCCTTCGCAAAATTTTTGTTAAACGACAGCATAATTCCAAATGGACATTACCTAAGGAGGAGGAGTGATAATTATGTAAGGGACAATCACTGTGATTGAACCTACAGGGGCACGCGCGGGAGAGAGAGAGAGAGAGATTTACTTAAGAAAGTTGTCCTAAAACTAATAAATCTTGGTAACAAAAATTCCAAAAATTAATGGAATTCATATGAAACAATCACCTTACTAAGGAATGTAGTTTTAATGAAGATATAATGCTTTCTTTATCAACGATGCAGCAAAAATAATTGCTTTGAGGGGAAACTTACCTAGAATACAAACCTAAAGCTTCAAGTGATGATCCTAACAAATCCTCTCTCAACCCATGAGTGTATCCAGGAAGTAACAAACGTGTGGTGAGTGCGATATCCTTATTGAGAAGATGATAGTTTGCCCGATTGAAAAAAAATCAAAAAAACATTAATTAATTGAAGTCAAAGGGGGTGGAGTGTCTTTGTCCACTTTTGATGGATATGGGTTTTTTGAATCATTTTCTCATAAAAATTAACAAATGTGTCCATTTGATTTTCTCAATTGATATACTTGTGTGTGAGCGCACCCCAACATCTGCTATTATCAGTCACTTGCATCACCCCTTCAGTATGTGGTAGTGTATGATTTTTACCAACACTACTTAGAAACAAAATGCAAACAATGTAGCCCAAACCTCTAACTAGTACCCACATTCTTCACCAATGATACAACTCATGTAATATGAACCCATCACAAGATTGCTCAAGCCTTGATCAATCAGCCTCATGTGACATCCTTCAACCAATATACACTATGATCTAGCAAAGGCATTCATCAAAGTCACCATCTTTTGCTTCATCCATCCTCGCTCTAGCCTTACAAATCCAAACTAATATTTGCTATATCATTCATTGAACCCTACCGGCACACCCTTCTAACCTACTCATTAGTAGATGACATTAGAACCAAGCATAGGATTAAAAATAAGAGATTTCAAAACCACCATGCTACCAAATTATTGTTAATTAGAGTTTTACACAACATGTTCATGTTGGACAAGATCAGTTGATGACCCAAGATATAATTGTTCAAGTGCACGTGATTACGTGTATATTTACTATTCATCAGCCATTATTATTGTGATTACTACTCATTGATAAAGTGAGAGTGCTCTCAACGGAAGCAAGAACGGAAGAAGGAGAGAGAGACAGAGAGCCACACAAGTTTTGGTGGGTGCAGAACCACCCTAATCTTCTTTTTCATTCATTTATATATGTGTTTGAGTATTGTACATAACTGGGGTAAAGGCACAGTGACCTTTAACCCCCACAACCTCCCACTTAAAGGACAATGTGCCTTTAAGGGAGAATAACTAGTGAGCATACTATCCAATGCCCATCAATACACGACAATACTCAAACCGCTGACTAGGTAGACTCTTCGTCAGCATATCTGCAGGGTTATCATCTGTATGAACCTTGACGAGCTCTATGCGCTTGTCCTCAAGTACCTCCCTGATGAAATGGTACCTGACCTCAATGTGTTTGGTCTTTGCATGAAAGACTGGATTCCGTGCTAGCTGAATAGCACTCATGGAATCACTATGCAATGTCGGTATACCTGTATGAATCCCCAAATCTCCTACTAGCCGATCAAGCCATATAGCCTCCTTGCAACCCTCTGTGGCTGCAACATACTCAGCCTCTGTGGTAGACAAAGCAACGCACTTCTGTGCGCGAGACATCCACGACACTGCACCACCTGCAAAGGTGAACACATAACCAGAAGTGGATCTCCTACTATCCACATGCCCTGCATAGTCTGAATCTGTGTACCCAAGTACACGCATGTCTCCTTTACCAAAGCAAATGCACATCTCCTTGGTACCCTTCATGTACCTCATGATGCACTTAACTGCCTCTCAATGCCTCTTTCCTGGATTAGCCATATACCGGCTAACAACTCCCACTACAAATGCAATGTTTGGTCTAGTAGCTATCATAGCATACATAAGACTCCCAACTGCTGATGCATAAGGAACCTTGGCCATCATGGCCCTTTCCTCGTCTGATTTGGGACTATCTGTATGACTCAGTTTCACATATGGAGGCAATGGAGTACTCAGTGCCTTCCCCCCCTCCATATTGAAACGCTGTAATACTTTTGTAACATACTCTTTTTGTGAAAGCCAAAGGAGTTTCCTACTCCGATCACGCGTGATGCGCATACCAAGAATATGACCTACAAATCCCAAATCTTTCATATCAAAGGCCTCATGCAACTTGGCCTTTAATGCATCTAGCTCATAAGTATTCTTGCTAGCCAATAGCATATCATCCACATATAGTGCCAAGATTATCAGGCTATTATCCTTAGCCCTTTTAGTGTAGAGGCAGTGATCAATTTCACTCCTTCTAAAACCCTGGGACCGAATGAAAGCATTAAACTTCTGATACCATTCTCTAGGTGCTTGCTTAAGACCATAGAGACTCTTCTTTAGCTTGCAAACTAAATGCTCTTTGCCCTTTTCTTCAAAGCCTTCCGGCTGCACCATGTAAATTTCCTCATGCAAATCCCCATGCAAGAAAGCTGTCTTGACATCCATCTGCATAAGCTCCATATCCTCTGCTGCCACTAGTCCAAGAATGCATCTAAGTGTGGTCATCTTCACAACCGGAGAGAATATCTCATCAAAGTCCACACCCTTCTCTTGCTTGAACCCTTTAGCAACCAAACGGGCCTTGTACCTAGGCACATCATCACCTGTGACCTTCATTTTGTAGACCCATTTACATGGCAATGCTTTCTTTCCATGTGGCAAAGAAACCAAGTCCCAAGTCTTATTCTTCATAAGTGAACTCATCTCTGATTGCATAGCATACTCCCACTTGCGTTGATCCTCACGCATCATAGCCTCTTTATAGCAAGAAGGCTCCCCGTAATCAGTAAGCATCACATAGTCTACCCCTGGAACAAACCTATGAGGCGGTCTAGACACTCTATATGATCTTCTCAAGGGCATTTCAGCTTGCTATCCCACTTGCATATCAGCCACATTTGGCTCATCATTTCCACCAATAGATGATCCATCATCTACCCTTGATTGTATACCTGTGGGAGTACTTGGTGGTACCATTTCTTGCACATTTGGTGCATGGACAGCTTGCTGTCTATCAACATAGGCAGGTGGATTCACATCCTGGAAAGTGATTCTCCTCATTTCCACATCCCTCATGGGTGCCTTATGCATCTTCTTCTCATTGAAGACCACATCATGGCTGCGTATGATCTTCTTTGCTTCTGGATCCCAGAGACGATAGCCCATCTCTCCACTTTCACCATAACCCAGAAAGATGCATTTCCTAGACTTAGGATCTAGCTTCTTTCGAAGCTCTTTTGGCACATGTGCATATGCCTCACACCCAAATATACGCAAATGAGAGTAAGAGGGCTTCTTGCCACTCCATGCCTCTTCAGGAATACCACCATTACTAGGTGATCTATTGATCACATGCACTGCAGTCTTCATTGCCTCAGCCCAAAAACCACCAGAAAGACTTGCATTGGAAAGCATGCATTGCAACCTTTCTTGAATGGTACGGTTCATCTTTTCTGCAACTGGATTTTGCTCTGGAGTACGAGGGGATGTGAGCTCCCTCTTAATCCCACGTGTATCACAGAAATGCTGAAAGTCATGAGAGAGATACTCTCCACCATTGTCAGTCCGTAGGCATTTAAGCGTTCTACCTGACTGATTCTCAACCAAGGCCAGCCATTTCTGAAATACCTGGAACACATCACTCTTCCGAGCTATAGCATAAGCCCACACTTTCCTAGTTGCATCATCAATGAATGTCACATAGTATTCAGCCCCGCCTAATGACCGTGTAGGCATGGGACCACATACGTCTGAATGCACCAAATCAAGCATTTCAAAATCTTTCTTTCCCCTTCTTTTATGGGCTGATTTAGTCTGCTTCCCATAGAGACAATGCTCACAAAATTCAAAATCAGAGAAACTCAAATGCGGTACATAACCCAAACGGCATAAGAGTTTCATTCCATTCTGGCTCATGTGCCCCAACCTGCAATGCCACAAAGAAGTGCTTGGCTGCTCGGTTATTGCAACAACATGATCAAATACCCCTGATACATGTAAGGGATACAAAGTCCCACACTTGGCACCCCTGGCCAAAAGCATAGAGCCCTTTTGAATTTTCCAACTTTGAAAGCCAAAAGTGGTGTGAAAACCAGCATCATCTAGCTGACCCACTGAAATAAGACTCTTGGTCAGCTTAGGCACATGTCTCACATGTTTCAAAACAAATGCAGACCCATTTGCAAAAGAAAACTTTATGTCACCTGCTCCCACTATGTCACATGCATAGTCATTTCCAAGATGCACACAACCTGTCTTTCCACTGTCATAAGTGGAGAACCATTCCCTATGGGGAGTAACATGGAATGAAGCACCAGAATCCAAAATCCAATCCTAGGAATATGCATCATCTGAAGTGGTAAGCAACTCTGCAGGTAAACTAGACATGAAGAGAACGTCATTGTCACTATCATGTGTGACTGCATTGATCTCCTTGATCTTCACTTTTCCTTTGTCCTCCCTTGGACTCTCTTCCTTTTGATTTGCACCCCAATTTGCATTCTTTTTCTTATCCTTTTGCTCTCTTTTCAGCTTGTAGCAATCCTTTTTCATATGGCCCTTCTTGCCACAATGGTAACACTCAATGTTCCGTGCCTTGGATTTGCTATGAGACTTCCCTCTTTCTTGGGACTTCCCCCTGAACTGTGATCTGCCCCTTTGCACATTTAAGGCTGCATCCTGCTTGTTGCCATCCATAGACTTCCATCTAATCTCCTCGGCCAACAAGCTACCCACAACATCATCAAATTTCAGTACTCCACCAGGTGCAGAGTTACTGACAGCTGCACGAAAGGTATCCCATGAGGATGGCAATGAACATAAGAGAAATATTGCCTTAGTCTCCGCATCAAAATTCATCTTCTGAGCCTGAAGCTGGCTGAAAATAATATTGAATTCATTCAAGTGAGAAGCAATGGAGACCCCTTCCTTCATCTGCAGCTCAAACAACCTCTTCATGAGGTAAACTTTATTAGAGGCAGTTTCCTTCTCATAAGTGGCACACAGTTTCTTCCACAAATCTTCAGTAGTCTGCTCATTTACTACTATGAAATAAACTGACTCTGCAAGATGAAGTCTAATAGTAGACTTTGCTAATGCATCCAACTCATTCCAATCATCCTCAGACATATTTGCAGGCTTAGCTTCAATCCCTGCCAAGGGTTTAATCTGCTTCTTTTGAATAAGCACATCCCTTATTTGTTCTTTCCACAAAGAAAAGTTTGTCCCATCAAACTTTTTAATGTTGAAAAACTCCTTTTCAGACATGGAAGAGGATGCCATGATGCAAATAAAGCAAAATCCCAAATGCTAGTGCCTCAAGAGAGAATCACACCAAATACTAGGTGCACCCAAATGTGTATGCCACAATAGAGTGAAATATCACCAAAACTCAAAGCTCAAAGCATCTGACTCATGTGCATATACTATGCATCCATATGAGCAAATCTGGCCCAAAAGAAAATGCCAATAAGTGCCAAATGACTCAAGCATAAACACTGTCCACTGGCATATGCATCAATAATGTCTCATCCAAGAGAGCATAGCACTAGCAGTGCATCACCTGCAATGTTTCAAAGCTGTTCCTCAGCATAAAATAGCATCCATGTGCAAAGCGTCCATAAAAATAGCATCCCACAAGGCAATTTGGGCCTATCAGCGCATCCAACAAGGACCGCAATGCATCCAAATGGCCTATAAATCATCCATTGCAACCCAATGCATACCACGAATGAGCGCACACTGCTCAAACTGCAACCAGAGTGATTTGCATAAGGTATGCTCAAGAAATCATAGTCCCACAGTAATGAGCGCTACTGAAAATAGAACCAAAGATGCCTCAAAACATGGGCGCCATTGCATAATCGGAATCAGCAAGAAAATCTGCAAATATCTCTCTTCTACCAGAACTCCAAAATCCCAACCGATGAGTGAGAAATGGGAGTCAACACTTATCCACTGCCATGTGGCATAAATCTAAGGTTTCAAAACCTTAGAATGAAAAATGCATAACAGAGAGACGAAATCGAATACACAGAGATCTATAACTCTGAAAATCCTCCACCAAATCACGCAAGAACTAATAGGTAGGGGTTTTTGGGCGTCCGGAACGCAATGGGACAGACGGTTTTGGAAACCGTGGTCTCAATCACTAGGTCCAACACACGGGCTGAAAAACGTTTTTGGAAACAGAGCTATCTATAAACTCCACTGGAGTGCGAATGATGAGCAACATAGAAGTTTTAGGACCTCCTGAGTCCACCGGAACTGACAGATCTGCAAATGGTTGCTCCAAACTTGAGTTCCAACACCCGGGCAAAAAACGCAGGAACTGACACAGTGAGTCAGAAATCCACTGAAATGATCCCAAATTCAAGAATGAAGGTGTTTCCAAGCTCCTGAAGTAATATGGACACCAAAAGCAAGCAATAGTTGCCTCTACAAGTCAATACGGAGTCTCTGTCATCGAACAAAACAGGAAAAAGCTCAAAAAACGACTTTTTCTTTGAAAGCTCTTAACAGGCTCTCAAAACCACTTCGCAAAGCCAAAGTGACTTTTCCAAAGGTTCCTCCAAGGTCTCTGCACACTCGGATGCAAGTAAAGTCACCCACAAAGCTTTCCACAGAGCTTCTCCTTCCTCCCACAGAGCTGCTGAGCTTCAAGCATTCACGCATGCTCAGCTAGATCACCCGAGCTCTGATACCAGTTGAGAGTGCTCTCAACGGAAGCAAGAACGGAAGAAGGAGAGAGAGAGAGAGACAGAGACAAAGAGCCACACAAGTTTTGGTGGGTGCAGAACCACCCTAATCTTCTTTTTCATTCATTTATATATGTGTTTGAGTATTGTACATAACTGGGGTAAAGGCACAGTGACCTTTAACCCCCACATAAAGTAATTATGCCATCAATGAAATGTAACATTCATCATTAGTATACTTATACAATAGGTATAATAATTCTTGGTATATGCCTTGTCCTAGAACGATATACTAGATCTCAAGGTTTCACCTGATTGATTATCAGTGTATATGGTTGTTGCCTTTGATTCATCAAAGTAATCTATTTATGCAGATTCTTCTAAGCCATATATCTTCACATGCACCTATTATAAAGGCTCTATATTTTGCTTCTATTGAGCACAAAGAAAGTATTGGTAGTTTGTTTGATAACCTAGAAATAGCAACAATGCTATGAGAACTTTATATTTTTGTGTTTATCTTATTGTTTCATGATCACTAGCATAATCACTATCACAATATCCATGCAATTGTGTATGGCTTACTATCTATTTTATTCTAAAGTATTTTGTGCCATTGATCTATCTCAATGCTTATTTTGTTGTGTTCCAATGTGTCTGTTTTGGATTTGGCTAAAATGAGCTAGAGTGCTGGCTATAGTGCCTATCAATGAACCACTAAGTTGTCTATATAGAGTATTATTGATTGTAGGGTTTCATTCTTGTTTTGTGAATCTTAAACTCTATTCCATACTCATTTCATAGGTGTAGTTGCAATCTTTGATTCGTGCATGTGGAATTTATTTGATAGACTATCCACGTGTTTATACCGATTCATGGAGTTGCTTACCATCAATTTCAATTATTTGATATTTGTTGGACTTCTGACTTTGACTTTAGAAAGTAAAACCAACAATATCTATTGCAATCATCAATGAAAGTGAAACAAAATGGCACGTAGTGGAGGACAACGATGAAATGCAAGTACACAATTGAAAACTAGAGATAATAAAATTTTGGATATACCAAACCTACTGATACAACTAAGGGCTTTTGTGGTGTGTGCCCAAGCACTCTCAAGAGAGAAATTTGATGGTGATCTAGACAGATGCTAGAAGTAGGACTGTGAGCACTGAAGATTTGAGATGTCTTGAGACACAAGGGGTGACTATTACATAGTGTACCATGCAGATCTGATTGACTTGCCGACTACAAGTCCATCCAATTTCTTACTATCGAGACAACTATAGATCATATACAAGTTGTACTATCAAGCCAGGTCGCTACATGACCCCCGACCATGGGGGCTACGACCACCCATAACCCCTTACTTCTTGGGGGTATAACCCTCGCAAACACTCGCTCAAGGTTGGTATAAATCTCTCTCTCACTTGACTAAATATCAAGTTGATATATGCCATTTCATGACCATATGGTCTACAAACTAAGTCCCACTCCAATGTCTAGATTGGGGACCCTCCTAATATCTAGTGCTCATCATGGCTTCTTCTCATGTGGGGGCCTTACAACATCTGCCACTCAGATAAAAAGGTGGTAATGTACAAGAGAGGTGGACATTTGAGCTAACTCTAATAGAAAGTTAGATAAAATTAATCCATTCTCATATAGTTTGTGCATAGCCTCATACATCAGAGTGTATCAAGTCAAGATAACCTCTTCACCTAGTTATGCTTCTATCGAATGTGGCTTGCTTTTTGAAACAATATGCTGCACAATCCTTTTGAAGAAATATGAGTCTCAAAATTCGAGCTGCCATATTTTGGAGGCAGTTGATAGAGCAAGCAATAAGACATGAGTGAGTCCAAAAAAGCAAGCAAATGAAAAAGAGTTTGTCCCATCTGTTGGTAAAAACACATTTATAATAGCACAATGGATGCATAAGGTGTCGAAACTCTATTGTGTAGACAAGAAGACTATAAATGTAGCCCTAAAAGTGCCTCAAAATAACATATAATAAAATGTCCCCTCAAAATTGTGTGCTTGGATGCTTCCAATACATAGTAGACATGAAAAGTCAATTTGGAATTATGCATGTCCCTTGCCATATATATACATATACATGTGTGTGTGTGTGTGTGTGCGTGCGCATGTGCGCATGTCTGTGCATGCATGTGTGCGCACGTGCATGCGTGGACGCACACACATGTGAGCGTGCACACACACACCCTTTGGCTTCACAGGAACCCTACTCTTCTTATTTTCATTGGTCTTAAGGCATTACACATGTGAATGAAGTACTTGATGGAGTTGGTATGGTCATCTCTTTTCTGAGACCAGTCATAGAGTATGGTTACGGACAGCATTATAGGCCCTTGTGGCATCTATTATAATAGATGCTCTGATATTTTCAGCCAATATCTCGTCTTGAGATTGATTGCTTCAACGACTGGATTCTCCAATCAAATGATCATGTTACATTGCTAGCTAACATCACAATTGCATCTCTGATTGCATCTAGTCTATGGCACGTACCTCTCGATGGTGGCAAAAAAGATTAGAGTGTATTTGGTCTTCAAAACTCCCTATTTGGCAAAAGTTTTTCCTATGGTGACTTTTTGATTAGTGTTCTTTCTTTTGAACAGCTCTTAGCTCGCCGTCACATTGCTCTTGCCACTTGTAGTAGACGATGCATGTCCTTGTGGTAGTCTATGCCCTGTCTATTTTGGCATTGCCTAGACTCTCATGATTTCTTGATTTTGCTACAATAATGACTTCAAGCTTGTTTCCCAAGTGCTTCTTCTAGCAATCAATTCTGGTGGTTTGGTTTTCACCCACTCAAGTAGGGTTTTTTTATTGGGTTCATTATTGGACTCTATGGACCCTATGGAAAGACCGCAACGATCAAGTCTTTGGTGATCTTTCTCTTGCTAAATATGCATTCTTCTGGGCATCTTTAGGGCAATAATTCTATCATGGACTACATGCATAGGATCTAGATTATCCAGCCTCCTTATAATATAATGAAATCTTCTAATGTTATAACTAGCTATTCCTTCTATTGGGAATGTTTCTTGTAATATAAGCTTAAATGGACTCTACAAAAAAAAGTTACATATAACACACACGCATACGTGTACACATGCACACACAGGCCAAGAGAGAAGCATGGCCATCTAGAGGCTTGACAAGATCTCATGAGAGACATAGTTCCACATCCCATCTCCAGCACACTACATACTCAAAACACAGGCAACAAAACTATCACATCTCTCAAGTCCTCCTCAAATAGGCCATGTAGAAATAGGGTCTAATATGTTGTGGGCCTTTAGGAGGTAATGAGTCCACAAGTCACCAGTCATGAGAATTTGAAGCCTATCAAAGAGAGCCTTGTAGATGGCCAATCTTATGACCACTTGTTGCACAAACACCATGGAGGATTATATCTACAAGACATTTGAATAGTTTGCATAACTATTGTGCAAATCCATATGCTACATGTTGAAGCAAAAATATACTTATGGGCAATTATTCTCTATACTTGGAGACAATTCCGTAAGGCCGCTTATCGTGAATGGCCACACGCCTTACAATCTTTGACCCTTGGACACAAACATATAACTGCATTCATGTGAGTCAAGGACCTCCATTCCAAATAAGCAAAGGTAACATTTAATTTAATTAGGAAAAATGTCAATGTTTTCCTCAGTATTGAGAATAAATTTCCATTAACAACATACAATCATGGAGTAATAGTGAAGTTGGTAACACAATTTTGGTACCTACAAATAGGATTGATGAGAGCCACTACAATTAGCTAAACTAAAAGCTCCTATAGCGGACTCAAGATCAAGACCTTCAGACACCTACTGTGACTTGTTTGTTGCTATGGATTTCCATGGCCAACTAGATAGTTATGACATTACAAAGGCCCTTTATGTGCATGGTGGGACTGGTCCATGACTGGTCCTCCACCAAATCTATCTACACAAAGAAGACAAGCAAATTATGAGGATTGACCTTTAGACCTAGAAGGACCCATCCCTAGCCTATGCATGGCTGAGTCTAATACCACACAATGAACCACTTCCATAAACATGTTCCAAGCCTGCAACTATGAGAAGGATGCAAGAGAGGACTAGAATGAGCACCGGTATGCTCCACTACTAGAGCTCGAGTTCTCCCAAAATTGGATTCATGTCCTTGCAACCATAGATGTGGTCGAGAAGACAGGAACACAAATGGTAGCGTATGATCCTAAGGTGCATGTCGCGATAGTCCCACTAAAAATGATTAATGTCTTAAGTGCACCTGAAGATGGAAAGGGGATATGGAAGGTCAAGGCTAACATCCATTGGCTGAGGTACATCGGTCCTGTCATGATGCACCATGAATTCTCTTCGAACTAGGGAGCTAGGTTAAACACAATTGAGGCTCCCTTAGGATCCCTCAAGGCAGAGGAAGCCCCTCTACTAATGCCTAAAGCCTCGCATGAGAATAAGGCCCTAAGGGCCAAACATAAGAAAACTTCTCCTAAGGAGAAGAAACCTGAATGAAAAGGCTTGGAGGATGACAAAGAAGGAGAGACTATGCCAGATCCCCAAGCATTTCAAAGCCTACACGGTCCAAGGTCATAAGATACTTCTCGAGCAAGCTAAGAGGACTACAGAGGAGGGAAACCAATATGGTTATGATGGTCCAAGGTCAAGTGTGTAGCCTGGTGGTGACTCCACATGTCTTGGGGATCTTGGAGCAATGCCAACAGAGACACCTCTCCCAAACAACTCCTTGCAAGAGCCTTGCATAGCACAAACCTATCACTTGTGTCATGCAAGTGCCTATCAGATTGTGATAATGTGATTCCACAAGAGAGAAGATGGAGGGGGGAAAGGGGAGAGAGTATGGAAGAGAGGGGGAGAGTGAAGGAGGGGAAGTGGCAATCACAAGGCAACACACAATGGAAAATCAAGAAGTCTCAACTCAACAAGAAGATGGAGAGAATGAGAGAGTCTATTCCCAAAAGTTGTAATACACAATGAAGACCAAAGTCAAACATTTAGTCCTTTATCCATTCCACCTTTTGAAGGGAGGGCCAAGCATGTTCTTTCTTTCTCACCTCTCACTCTCTTTTCACAAGCACTTAGGCCCATACGACTCCAACAAAGATCTGATATTGTGTTATCCTCTCCTACTACTCTGCTCTATCTTGCAAAACATCTGGCACTTGCATGAACTGTTAATTGTGGTGGTTAATATGCCCCCTTCTTGTTCATGATCCATCTATGGACCGTGCTCGGTGCATTATGTTGGACTTGAGGGCATTGTTCATGATGCGATATCGGTTGAGAGTCTGTGGGAGATTCGGAAATATGATGGAGAGCCTTCAAAAATGTGTCTCGAACTTATCTTTGAAGGTTTGTATATGGTGATTGTGAAGATTTTGGACACATACATATAGCCACATTATTTGTAGAAACTAGGGGTTGATGTTGAGGTCAAATACTATCTCGGACCACACCCTGTGAAAGTTTTCCTCCATTGTAGGGGCTTGAGTGGGTATTTCCCGCAACAAAATATTAGCATCCACAAAAAGTGCTTAGAGGCTATGATTGCTAGATTAGGGATTGAGGTACAGTGGTATTAATTTCTTCCATCTATGTCGCTAGTGCATAAAAGGTACCCACTATTCGAAAATTGAGCCTTATAAAATTATAGACAAGGTTTGGATCGGAGGCCTGCATAGCTTCAAAATATTTCCATGGCCATCTTTATCGCAGAGGCATATAGGTAGGGTCGACATGTTGGTCGATGCTTATTGAATAATAAGTTTGCCAAAAAGCCTCGTGCTTTGGAAATGGTATTTGCAACTAAGGCTGGAGCCCTATGTCTGCATCTATGTAGGCACCTACTTCTAGGTGCTTACAACAACCTTTGGTGTCCCTTGGATTTTCTTGGTGCACCATTTTTGAAAACTCCTTTGTATTAACTCTGTAAGGGCATGCATCTCCATTATATCCTTACGGCTCAATTGGAAACCCTAGAGTTTTTCCCTCCACCTATTGATGTTAGACACATCATCGATGATACAGACCTCTTTTTTGTCTTTCTCATACAGGCCCTCTTCATTATCTTCCTCCTCGTATAGACCCTCAATGGCTAGTAAGAGTACGGGCTTTAGGATTTTATACCTGGTGGTAGTGCCCTGAGGTGGTGTGCTGTGAAGTGGATGGCTAAGAAGGGTGGTGGTGGCAATGATAGTGGAAGTGGGATCTTGGTGTGGTGCAGTATTTTGAGGTTAGATGGAGGAGGAAGGGGATGAGTGGAATTGAAAATGGCCCATGTGGAATCGACATCTTCTTCGGGCTGCATACTCTTGTTTTCATGCCAAGATATTATGAGCTATAGATGCCATGCCTGTTAGGGCCTCCATAAAGAATTGTTCTTTCTATGGGGTGCTTCTGCCTCCCGCATTCAACTGATCATATTGCTATGAGAACTATAGGCCGCAAATGTATAGTGCTCGAGCACCTCAAGTGTCGTTGGGTGATGTGGCTACTACTATTTTGCCTGACCCTGCTTTTGTGCTTTGAGCATGGCTACTACCTCCTGACCTATTCAGCTGCAAGATTTTTTACATAGCCACCAGTGGGACTCTATGGTGGGGTTTGCCTTCCTGAGTGATATCAATGAGAGGCTTTCCTTGATGTGTTGGCTTTTTTAATACGCATTCTTGCCTGAGCCTCTCTACCACCTCGGCCTCCTTTCCTTGTCTCATCTCTTACTTTTTCTTTTGCTTAGCTTCCTGTTTCTAGATTGGGGATGATGACATATGATGCTCTATGTGTGATATCTATGCCAGCACGATAATTGCTCTAGCGGCCTTGGTAGTGATAGGGTCACTAATCAAGCTGATAGGGATCCCAACCCTATGGAATTTTGTGTTATACTGCACTAGACCTTGGAGCCATGTGACCATCATTTATCAATGTTGCTGTGTGTTGTGATGCCAAAAATTGATATTTTTTTATTTGGCATTGGCATTGTTTTCTCTATGTTTGATAAGTGTTTTAGTATCAAGTGATAGCCTAGCGGCTCTCACTTATTTCTATTTTCTAAGATATTGTATGGGATTGAGAGGATGAGTGGAATGGATCATTGTAAATACCATGTGTATGAATGATAAATACCTTGGTATGGGTTGAGAGTTATTTGTGCATGGGATATTATGGGGTTTTTAGAAAATAGGAAGAGTGAGTCATATAAAGAGGTGGGCTCATGTCCATGTGTTCCAATAATATAAGAGAGATCACATGCCAAGTGTGTGGAGGAGTGTGGAGTCAAGAGGAATCCTTCTAGAATTCCTATGTGGAATTAGGAGGATGTGGACATATGGAAAAGAGAGGCTGCCTATGGGCTCCATGTGGGGAGACTCTTAACTTTCTCAATATTTTAAGCGTCTTGAGCTTCTTTTGATGGGACACATGGCAAGAGTAGCCAAAAAGGACATGGATGGTGACATACATGCTTATGTGATTGATGGGGAAAGGAATCTATAGGTAGCAATTGTAAATGGGTGAAGGAGGGTGACAAAATCTCTATAAAAGGAGCCCTCCTCTCCCTTGTTCATCATATCTTCCACCATTAGGCCTCATGTTGCTGTAGCTCTAGTCTCCTCGAGCCTCTTCCATGAGCCTTCTCTCCCTCTTGTAGATATTCTCTTATGTAGATTCTTGAGTCCATCTCTCTCTAGTTCATTCTCTCTCTATGAGAAGTCTTGGAGCTTCCACTCCCTCTTGTACGTATGAAACCTCTTCTTCTCCCTTGTGTTTATAGTATTTTGAGTTGCATTGGAGTGGAGTCTCACTCTATTGACAATGAAGATCACTTCGTATTCCCTCTCTTGAGTCTCTCTTCCCTTTTCTTTCTTTTAAATCATTAAAAGTTCTTTCTATTCAGTCGCTCATTGCATGCACATGGTCCATCCATTTCCTGCAACACCAAGGGAGTTACTTACCCTCTCCCTCTTGTAGATATTCTCTTATGTAGACTCTTGAGTCCATCTCTCTCTAGTTCATTCTCTCTCTATGAGTAGTCTTGGAGCTTCCGCTCCCTCTTGTACATATGAAACCTCTTCTTCTCCCTTGTGTTCATAGTATTTTGGGTTGCATTGGAGTGGAGTCTCACTCTATTGACAATGAAGATCACTTCGTATTCCCTCTCTTGAGTCTCTCTTCCCTTTTCTTTCTTTCAAATCCTTAAAAGTTCTTTCTATTCGGTCGCTTATTGCACGCACATGGTCCATCCATTTCCTGTGACACCAAGGGAGTTACTTACCCTCTTCTAAGAGAAATCTATGAGTGGTGGATCGTTGATGAAGGTGGAGTCTTGAAGGAGCATCCTGCTCGGGCGAAATTAGCATGGGTGGAGGGCAATTTTTATGACAGTTTGACCCCTTGCTAGTGTTTTGCTCATAACTGTCCCCTTGGTAGTCCGATATATCAATGCAAAGCTCTCTTTAAGGTGCATGTCTCTATGTGATTAGATCTTGAATCAAATACTACAACAAAAAGTTATGAGTCTCTGTGTTTGATAGTTTATTTTCATGATAGTTTTTACCCCCGTCTAGTAAACTACCCATAACTTTCAAGCCGCTTCTTTGTTTCTTATGAAACATATATCAACACGAAGCCCATCTTAAGGCACATCTTTATATGTGTTTGAGTCTTTGATATCATGTCTCTATTGAAAGTTATAGGCCTCTGTGTCTAATGACAATTTGCAAAGTGTTTGGAGCTAATTGTAAAGGTATTTATGAAGGAGGTGCAATGTTTCCTTGGAACCTACCCATCCGACCCAATCAACCCCTTCAAACTCCTTGATATATATCAGTTCATGTCATGTTGAGCCACAAGATCTTCTTTCAACAACGTATCACTCTTCTCTTTGGTGCAGACTGGCTTGCTGAGATTATGGCCTCTACTGATCCTTTCCTTCTCCCGATGCTTGAGTACAACATCACTTGGGATGTTACCATCTTCATTCTCATATAAGGGAGAAAAGTATGGTGTGGTATCTTCGCATAAAAGCTTATTTTTAATGTCCCTTTCTCAATGATAAATATCTTTATCACTCAGTTCAAAAGCAGTAGGAAGTGAAGAGGTGTGTGAAGTTTATTACCCCCAACTTCATGTCACAGTGTTCTTGCCAAATCAATTTGGCAATTAAATGCCTAGCACCAGGTCCTTCCAACCTGCTTGTCCATGGCACTTGCAGGCATCACATAGCATCTACTTGCCACCCTATGGTTATTTATTGATAATGGCATCTCCACATCACCTATGGCTAGTGTGCTCTGATCATTTATTGCTCGCACCATGATAGTAGTAGGTTTAAGTGTCACCTCAAATGTCAAGAGTTTGTCACACACCACTTAAGATATCAAGTTGCGACTCACCCTCACCCTTGGATCCACAAAGACTTCAGTGGACAGATAGTCGCGCTACATAATTGATAATCCACTTGCACTCTAGTGGGATGCAATGGTTAGATCATCCATGGGATTTAACCCTTCCATTGATGCTTTACAACTTGTTTTACGAGCCCTAGTTGTTTTGCTTTGGCTTGATGGGCTCTAGCCTCTTCTAGTGCTTGTTGCTTCATATAAGCCACTTCTTTTTTCAAATCCTTTTGTCGATGGATGGCTTGTAGCATTTGAAGAGTTAGGGGGTCATAATTGCTTACTACCGTTAATGTAGCCATCCATCTCAACTATGTCAAGGGTCACGATGTGGCATGACCCACGGCATGATTTCCACAACTCGATATGGACCCATAACATGATATTTCAGCTTGCGCTTACTATTTCTCACACTATATAATAGCCCAAGGTTGCCTTCCTTGAGGTCCTTGTTTCGAAGATTATAGTTAAACCAATTTTTTGGGTGACATTTCTCAACCTTGCTTACCATATGCCGCTCTCACAATCTTGCTCGTCAAGCTTTTCAAGCTCTATTAGCATTTCAAGAATGGCCTCATCCAATAGTCTATCTGTGATCACCACTCTTAGGCTTGGAACTATAAATTCCATGGGCATAACTGCTTCAACCCCAAACAAAAGGCTAAAGGGTATGTAGTTAGTTGTGACTTTGTACGTCGTGCGATATGCCCAAAGTGCCACAATGAGTTTGTGCTTCGAGTCATCACTACGACTGGCTTCCACCATGCTCATCATTATTCGACACAGTCTTATTAGAGCATTTAGCTTGGCCTTTTACTTTAGGGTAATAAGGGGTAAATTTTCTTTGGACGATCAGGAACTTGCTAATTAGAATACTTGTGTCATTGATAAAGTGAGTACCTTGATCACTCACAATTTTGAGTGGAAGGCCAAAGCATGATATAAGATTATTGTATAGGAACTTGGCAGTTGCTCTTGCATCAGCCTTCCTAGTGGCCTTGGATTCTGCCCACTCCGTGAAATAGTCAGTAGCCATGATAATGTATCGAGCTTGCGTCCCTTTGGTTGCTGGACTGATTGGACCTATTAAATCAATGTCCCATTTTTTGAATGGTTGATTAGTCTCATGATTCCCATTATAGGTATATAATCTTGTTTAAGAGGGATGGAAGCTCACTACAAGGGTCATAGTGTTTAACAAATTCGGCTGCATCTACAAAGAGAGTGGACCTAAATAAGCTTGTAACACCTTGCGGGAAACTATTGGCCAAAAAATGTCTAATCTCCTGAGTCCATTTTGGTAGTAAATCTACAAGTAATAATGGGGCATCTAGGAGATCATTGTCCAATGCTGTCGTAGGTTCTCCATTTGGAATTTGGGACATATGATCAGCCATAAAATGGGTGTGTCCCTTTTATACAGCTACAATGAAATCAAAGTCTAAAAGAATAAGCATCCACCTCATGATGCATCTGGTCATGCAAGGTTAATTCGCTAGATATAGGAGAGACCAACGAACACAATCTTGTTTACTAACAAGTAGTGATGAAGCTTCTTTACAACATAAAACATTGCAAGGCCTTCCCTCTCTGTTGTCATGTAATTCATCTCTGCATCATTAATTGGCGACTAGCAAAATATATCATATAGTCTAAATTATACTCACCTGGTTGCACCAACACACCCTATTGTTGCAAACTTGGAGGCATCTATATGCACATGACTGCAAGATCAAGATGAAAGCCAAAATGAGTTTAAGGGTTTTGTAGGAGGTTTGGAAAGACTCCATCCTGTGGAATATGATCAATAGCTTATACAAAGGGCAATCTTGGCATAGTGGTAAATAAATATATGGTAGTAGCCCATAAGCCCAATAAATCTCTGTACACCTTTTACATTAATAGGCGACAGTAGGTCAAGGATGAGATTGATGTTGTTGTAATCCGTGGAGATTCCATTCTTGGATACAACATGGACTAATATAACCCCATGTTTGACCCAAATTTGGCAATTGAGAGGGTTGAGAGAGATCCTGTAGAGGTGACACATTTCAAAAACAAGTCAAATATATTTAAGGTGATCATCCCATGTGGAATGTACACATAGGAGGTCTAGAAAAACCTCTAGGAAATCCCTCAAGTACTCTTTAAAAGCTATGGTAATTAATCATTGGAATGTTGCGGGAGCATTGGTGAGCCTGAAGAGCATCAAGTGTATACCCCACATTCCATGGAAAATGTTGTCTTGTGTTGATCTACTGGTGCTATGGATACTTGATTGTACCCAGAGAATCCATCTAGGAAACTATAAGCCTTCTTTCCTACAACTCTCTCTAGTACATGCTCTATAAAAGGCATACTAGTCTTTTTGTGTCGTAGCATTTACCTTTTTTAAATTGACATATACTTAGATCTTACCATTCTTTTACAATGGGGTAACACCCAGTCCTTATTGTTGATCTCATAAATGAATCCTGTGTCGAATAGCTTTTATATTTCTTCCCTCACGATTGGCATATATTTTGGATTCATAGGGTAGGATCTTTGCTGCACTGGCGATTTGATGTCATCCATCATCGGGATCGTATGTTGCATGACCTAGAGTGGAATTTCCTTCATGTCAGTGTACTTTCAAGCAAAGCAATCCTTGTATTCAGGTAGGATGAAAATCAGGGCCTCTTCTTGCTTGGTTGTGAGGTCATGGCTATGTAGACCGCAGTTTAGGGTCTTCATCTTTGATGGAGCTTTGATGCAAGGTCCACTTCCTTCACCTTAACCGGCGGATTGTCATAACCATGTTGGTTCCCTTCCTTGATAGTCCTTTTTGCTTGCTCAAGAAGTATTTTATGGTCTTGGATCATGAGGCTTTAAAATGCTTAGGGACACGATGTAAATTAGCCTCTTCTTCTTCATCGTCCTCCAAGGATTTTGGTGCGAATTGCTTCTCTTTAAGATAAGTCTTTATGTTTTTGTTCCTTGGGGCATTATCTCCCTGTGGGGATTTAGTTTCCAACAAGGCCTTAGCCATGGTTAGAGGCGTTTCCTCTGCCTTTAAGGATCCTAGAAGGGCCTTAATTCTATTTAATCTGGCTCCCTAGTTAGAAGAGAATTCATGGTGCATTGTAACAACACCAATGAGATAATGGAGGTCACTCTTGAACTTTCATGTCCCCTTTCCATCCTCAATTTTCCTCAAAGAATTAATCATATCTAGTGAAACTATAGCCCTTGGCACCTTGGAATCATAGGCCACCATTCGTGTCCCTATCTTCTCAGCCACATCTATGGTCGCGAGGACATGCATCATACCAATGTTCATCCCAATCCTCTTCTGCATCCTTGTCTTTACCCATACAAGGAGACACCAACCAAGGGTAATTAAGGGCTTGAAATCTTCCACTATCCCCACCTATACTGGGTCCCCAACCACCTATGCCATGTACCACTCCTATGACCAAATGTTAGTGGAAGAATTGCATAGTGAGAGGAGCCAGATTACACCCCTAGTGGAAGTAATTATTCTCAACACAAGAGCACTACAAATTAGTCCAGCTATGTAAGTCATTATGTTATGTAGGATGACCAATATAAATTCTAGTATTCTAAACGGCTTGTATTTCTCCAAGGTGAGAGATATGAACACCTTGACTTGAAGGCCACTGATTCAATGCTATATATGTTCATAGGGATAGTGAGTGTCCATACAAGGCCATGAACAATCAGCCAATGACATGTTATAAATACCAAGGACCTCAATTCCTAAAGGATTACCCTTACAAGGATGACTAGACCACACCAGTAGCAACCACATCCAATATAGTAGCAGCATTGTGCTTTGACTGTGTAGAGTGGATCACCTCTGCAAGGACTACCCGATGCAAAGGCCCATTAGAATCAATGCTAACCCTAAGCTAGCATCAATCTATTAAGTGTTGAGAAGGATAAATATGCTTGATCTTCTTGAATGTAATTATAGGTCCTAGGCCACGGCTTTTATCAAGGAAATTTGTAAGTAGGCCAAAAGAAATAGGGCTAGTACACCACAATCTAGAGAGGCAACCAAAAAGGCTACCATTAAAATAGGATAGGGTTCTAATAAGGTTAAAATTTAGAGTGGGTCAGATGAGGATATGGCTACCTTGTCCTACAAACATCCTCATCTATTGGCTGACCCCAAAATGATATCAAGGGCAAGGAAGAGTCTTGGGGAGTCCTAACAATCAAAGACCTACCACCCCTAAGGGAATGAGGACTACCCCAATACTACCATGGAAAAATAGCACCTTATAGAAGCACAAAATTTGGTATACGAGTGCTAAAAAAAGTTTGAATAATGCCTTAGGGAACATGGGGTAGATGACACTATCAACCCTATGCATCGCATACCCAATAGGAGCATCCAAAGCCTCTAAAGTGCTTGAGAGAGTAGAAGAAGAAGGGACCCAAAGCTCATCAATAGGGCCCTCCCTCCTTAGGCACAAGATGCTTGAGGAATGCCCCACTTAGCACAAAGCAAAAGAAGAGTACAATATGTCTTCTATGGTTTTGAAGAGCCATAAATGATTGGCTCTCCCAACCTTGTGACCTGGTAGGGCTAGTTGCATTCCTATCAAACAAAAGTCAAAATTCCCATTTCAATGCTTTTAAGAGGTAGCCCAACTTTCTAGAGGGACATCTTTGATTAGATGAATGGACAAATAGGAATGCAAGAGTTATTAGTAAAGTGGTAGAAATGCTAGTGGAAGACTAAAATTGTCCCAAGGTATTGATTAACAAATTGGGCCAATATTTCAAGAGCGATGAGAAAAATGCAGTACTACCCATATCCTACCATGGTAAGAAGGTTACCACCATCCTGGATGGAGGAGTGGGTGTGAGCATAGTCACGAAGCGCTGTTAGCAAAAATGGGAATGACCTAAAATGGATAGCACTAACCTAGTGATTAAACTAGCCGATGGAGTTACAGCCTGACTTGTAGGAGTGCTAAGAGATATTAAGATTGAAAATTTTGGCTTTACTTAAAGGGTGTGTTTTGTGGTAATGGACTTGTATAACCAACCTGACTCTTATGACATGAATACCGCCAGATTGTGACTGGAGCACTAGTAGAATATATCTACTGAAGGATAATCATGCCATGAGGGTAGATCTTCAAATGTGGAAGGCCCACCTTATGTCAAGGAATTTGTTTGCCATCGGGTTAGACACCACTCGATGGTCAGTGTGTTCCAAGCATGTAACGAGAAAGTCACAGGCAAGGACCAGGATAAGCATTGGTATGCTCCATTATTAGAACTTGAGTTCTCTCACAATTGAATGCATATCCTTGCAATTGTAGATGTGCATGAGAGGAAAACATAGATTGCAACCCCCAATTCGAAGGTTCCCAAGGAAATAGTGCCACTTAATATGATTAATGTCTTAAGGTCATCTATGGAGAGGAAAGGGGAAGCTAAAGTCTGACTACACACACACATGTGCGCGTGCACATGCACACATGTGTGTGTGTATAGATTTAAATAAATAAATAAATATTAATATGTATGCATGCATGTATGTATGTATGTGTGTATAGATTTATATTAATAAATAAATAAATAAAATATTTTAATATGTATTTGTGCATGTGTGTATGCTCTATGTATGTGTGTGTGTGTGTGTGTGTGCGCGCACGTGCGTGCACACGCATTGGCTGATATGTTAGTGCTGCCACCACACATCATGAATTTTCACCAAATTGGGGCTCTGAGATAAATCAAGTAAAGGTTTGTGTAGGTTTTAGGAGAAATCAAGTAAAGGTCCCAATAGGATGCCTTAAGGTGGAAGAAGAACCTCCCAAAATGGTCAAGCCCACTAAGGCTAAGAGCAAGGACACTCTTGCCAAAGATAAGTAGCCTACTAGAGAAGATTGGAGGATGACAATGATGACAAGAATGATTTATGCCAAGTTCCTACCACTTCAAATTATATACGATTCAAGACTACAAGATAATATTTGAGCAAGCTAATAGAACATCACAGGAAGGAGATCATCAAGGTTTTTATGGTCCTACCAAGGTCAAAGAGGTTAGCCTATTAGAATTTGGTGAAGACCCTAAATCAATCTATGTCTCGCTAATGACCTCACATCAAATTAAGAAGATGCATTGATTTCACTCCTTCAAGAATATTAAGAGTGTTTTGAATGGAAGTATTTTGATATGAAAGTTGTACCACCAAAAGTAGTGAAACATTCTATTCCAATGGTGGATCATGCAAAACCAATCAAACAAAGGCCATATCCCATAAATCCCAAATATTCCACTATGTTAAAGATGAGATTCAAAAGCTAAGTGAAGTAAGTGCTTTGCTAGCCATTGTAATTAAAAGTAATGGCAAGATTCGAGTGTGTGTGGACCTTAAAAAGGTTAATGAAGCTAATCCTTGAGATCACTATCCACTCTCCTTTACCTAACCTTTACCTAACATGTACTCAATAGGGTAGCTAGCAAGGAAGCATATAGCTTTTTGGATAAGCTCTCGAGCTACAACTAAGTGTTGATTGCAGTTGAAGATTGACGTAAGATGACATGTTTGGCATTGACAATGATCTCCCCAATGCTCCATTGTTCCTTGTTGACTTAGTACCAGAATGGGCACAAGAGATTGGCCATTTTATAGCCAATGGATTTTTGCACGACAAAGGTCTTAACAAAGATAGGGCCTAAAGATCATTAAGGATGTAGCATCATACCAACTAATTGACGATCAATTATATTCAATGGGCAAGGATGGTATTATGTGATGTTGTGTTTGAAAGGATGAACTTGTTGATGTGTTGTAAGAAGCACATGTGGGAATACCAAGAGGTCACTTTGTAGGAGAAATCATTGCCCACAAGGTATTACAACTAGGCGTATGGTGGCCTACTCTTTTGTAGATGAATCCAAATTTGTTACATGCTGTAACCCTTGCCAAAGAGCCTCCATACCTCAAAAGAAGGACTATATGCCCCTAATGAGAGTGCTAATGGACTAACCTTTTGAAAAGTGGGGTGTCAATTTCATTAGACCTATAAGTCTAGTTGGCTAAGGGCACACATGCATGGTATATTATTGTTGTGACTGACTACTTTACTAAGTGGGTAGAAGCCAAGGTGACTAAGAAAGATAACACTAGGGTAGCAACTAATTTTTTGTATGAAAACATTAAATCATACTTTGGTTTCCCCTCAAAAATAGTCGATAGAGGGATCCATAGAAATTTCACCCCTTATTATCCTAGGGCAAACTTCCAAGCTAGAAGCTCCAACAAGACCTTGTACAACACAATGATGCCACGGTAGAGGCCAATTGAATTAAGTGGGAATGCAAACGCATTGCTTCATTATGGGCTTACTTAATGTCTTACAAGGTGGCAACAAACTGCACCCCATTTAGCCTTGCCTTTGGATTAGAAGCAGTGATGCCTATGGAATTTGTGGTGCCTAGTCTAAAGTGGCAATTATGGAGAGGTTATTCAATCAAGCCATACCAAAATGACTTATAGATCTTAATGAGAATAGATTAAGGGTAGTGTATCATATGAAAGCTGAAAGTTATGACATAAGCACTCATTTGGTTGTAACCTAAAGAGCATGGACCTTAGCAACAATGGAGACCTTGAATTGATCATAATGTGTAAAATATCATGTATGTGTCCTTATCGGGTTGTGCAAATTACTCGACAAGGGTCATGCCAAATTGTGACATTAGATGGGGTTGAAATCGATGGACATATAAACGGTGGTAAGATTAAATGGTACTATGGACCCCTCTAAGCTATCCACCAAGGGAGAGAACAAGAAAGAGAGCTTGCATTCTTAAAGGAGAAAGCCCAAGTGGAGTCCAAGGCTAGAAATGCCAAGCTTCACCAAAAGCCAACTAGGACAATCTACAAGGCTATTATCACTTTTGACGAACTTCTTGTGTGCAGATGCAGGCTCTAGTCCATCAGTCACCACTCAAGGATCTAATCCATCAATCACCACAACGACCACACTAGTGGATGTGAAAACTAGTCATAACTTCTCACCTGTTGGGGAGGATTGGCATGCAAAATATGAAGAGTTGGCTAAAGGCATTGTAGTAGCTGTTGTTCGCTCAAGCAAAAGAGTTCAGATGCTGAAGCGGCAAAGGTGTTCTCTTTGTTTTTGGTTAGAGCTGTGTGCCCATTCTTTTAGTTTTTCCTTGCCTCCTCACCCTCCTTAGTGGAATGAAGTGGATCAGTTTTTGGAAAAGTTTAATAATAAGCACACATTTTTTCCTGGGTTACCTAATCCCCCCTCATTTGAGCCTATGGTAATCCAGCAACTAGCTACACAAGAACGCTAGTGGTAACAACAATTGCCACAGGGTGCGTGGATTGAGGAGGTTCTGCCCACTGAAGAGTGGCCTGAGCATCAGTCGGTGGATTGGTCAAGGCAGCATCCTTTGTAGTGGTTAATGAATGTGGAGCAAGATCGGAGGTTGAAGCTCTGGTTGTGGAAGAGGTAGCAGGAAACTGCTGATGCAAGTTTGAGTGGAGCAGAACCTGCAAAGTAGTTGCAGACTGAGTTTCATGAACACAGTGATGTGAGACCAAGAAAAGTTGGGGTAACTGGTGCACCTATTTAGTGCATTTCCAGTTCAAATGAAGAGTAGAGATCCGAAGATGGCTTTTGGGTGGCCTTGCAGGATAAAAAGCACCCAAAGTGCGGTGTGCTATTACACTAGTAGGTGATGATAGCCTAGGACGTTCAGACAGGTGATGAGTTTGATGTTTTCTTTTTCAATGCCGAATAGATTCGAAAAGAGATGCTTCTTTGCATGAGTACTTAGTGAAGGATTGTGATAACCTTACTGCACCTGGTTCTCTGCCGAGGCTATGCCCAAAATGATTGTTGCACTGATGCACATACACTATTTGATATCTATCATTGTGGATGGGTATCTATTGTGGATTCACATAGTCCACTATGAGTGCCATGTGTTATTGCATAACCATGCGGGTTGGCAAAAATAGTAGTGACTATGAGGGGTGTCCATGGGTAGGTTAGCCATAGCGGTTGGCGGTTCAGTCCTCCAAGCGGTTTGAGTCTTCAATAGTCTCTAACCACCGACAGTCGGTTCTTGTACGCATGCTATTACTAGCATTTTGTCTCTGTTCTTTCCATATGTTGTGAGAGCTCTTGCTCCGAGAATACAGAGTTACGTAGTGTTGTGATCTTCTTATTCTTGTTCTCTATATTCTTTCAGTAGATGTTGCATTGTTATTTTATCTCCATTCCTCATAGCGTCTGTGCTGAGTTATGACGCTACATGCACAGACTTGTAGTGGTAAAATGGATGCTTTCGCTTAACCTATCTGTCAAAGGTTGGGGTTGCATGTAACACGATCTCAGCCGCGTGATTAAAATATCTTTGGAATGGCAATCTTCACCCTGCTCGAAACAACTGCCAGCTTTAGAAAAAGACACATGGCATGCTCCCCCTGCCTCTGATGGAAGGGAAAGGGGGGGGTTCATCCTTTCCCCCTCATAAAATGGCTTGCGGGTTGCCCACTTGCTTGCCATTTTATGAGGGGAAAAGGCTTCCCCCCTCCCTTTCCCTACTCCTTAACGTGCTAGCGAAAAATCTCTACGGCGTATTTGCTCTAGTCCTTACCAGCTACCCAATCAGTCTTATGATTGTTGGCTGGTTCTGGGCTTCATTTGCATTGTGTAGTAACTGTGGGCAGATTGGGTATGCAAGAACGACTAAAGCTCTAATGCAGCAGCAGCTGGCATAGCATTGCCTTTCAAGAGTGTCAAGGTAAATAGCGTTGGCATTGCCTTTCATCCATAAAAGCTTTCATTTGTAATTTGTTGTAATATTAGATTTAAAAGCCTTCCATCAATAACGATGACGCCAAGCTTGTTGACTATGGCAACAAAAAAAGTTGGCCATCATTTTTTGAAGACCGTCATTGCAGGTAGAGTCATGGTACCCGAAAATCTCTACTCATCAAGCTTGCACTTCTGATAGTTCTTCGGCATTTTGTGGAGGAATGTAGCTAGGGCAGTCGTGGGGTGCATGGCAACATTCTTTGAGTGTGGCGAATCTTCAACTTGATGTGCAAAGCATCAAGTTGTTGCTTGCGGCTCTCTACCAACTAACAACTCAACGCTAGTGGGACTTGCAGCTTGATACGTTCCATGCTTGTGGTTGCATGTGCCTGTCGGGCAATCATGACCTCTTTCTAGAGTTGCTCGATCTGATCCTTTGTTGTCTCAATGTAAGGTTTCATTCGATTGTCTTAAATCATTGATTTCTGGTGTGAGAAGGAGTGTGGTAGTCCTTTGCTTTTGTTAATTCTTGAAACATCTCATGCATCTGTATGCTGGATAGAACATTTAACTTAAGAGAAAGAGAAAATGTATCATCTATGTTCATGTGCTCAAGGTTTGTTTAGATTTCTTTCTCTCCATATGTGTGAGTTTTCAAGGATTGGCCAAGTGCTTAAAAGAGGTTTTACCTTTAGGTGGTAGTGGCCTACCTTTCCTCTACGTTGACTATCGAGATCTTCAAAGTTTTTCATGCATCGCATGATCCCGCAATAGCTCTAAAGCTTTCAAGGTGCAGCGTCGAAGGAGGCAAGGAAATCTCTTTCTCTCTACTTTGGCAATGGATTTGGAAGCTGTGATTGATTGGGTTCTTGATGACACCTCAGCCATCCACTCTAGCAAGTCACTAAAGTTGACTCAAGGAAGGGTGATTGTAAGTCGCCAACATCTTGAGAAGTTTCGACCCCCTATGTATGATTTCAGTACCTTTAATGCTGTTATTGCTACTGAGAATGATGGTGAGATCTCTTTTGTTCTAATAAATACGAAAGAGGGACAATACACAAGGAAATAGAGAGAAACAAAGAAAGAAAGTTCTTTAAATTCTTTGAATGATCAAAGGGTCTATGACATTGAAAAATTAGATACAATGAGCTAAATGGATGGAGCCACTAAGTGGTCATTTGCACCCAAGAAAAATACAAATACAAACACTACATATCTAATACCCATGGGGAACTAACAATTTATAAATTGTGAATTGGTCTCTATGCATGATGCTCCAAATGTGTTGAAGCTCATCATTTTAGTTTTAGCAAGGTTGAATTTCAGATCATGTGTCTCGTAGAAGGCAATGAGTGCATCAAGCCATCACTAGAGACCCTCATTTAAAGAGGAGAGGAAGACCACATTATCTGTATACATACGAATTTGAATCAAAGGCTCAAAGAGACATTAGTATACCCCTCCAAGTGTTCCAATGAAGGTGTCTAGCTCATCGACATAGAGGCCAAACAAAGTGATCATGATGGACATTGTAAACAACCATATTTGACTCTGATTGTCCTCCTAATCTCTATCCACCTTAGAGCCATCTGAACCTTGTGGAGATCCTTTCATAAAAAGCCATGACTACCCATATGATCTCCTGAGGCAAACTCTTGGCACTATTTCAAAAGCCTTGCAAAAATACACAAAGCCATAATAAACCCTCTATCTCCATGCCTTGGCCTGCTCAATGACAACTGGGTGCAAGGATGTGATATAGAGTCACACAATTAGTGCAAAATCCCATTTTTCCATTAGTTTTGAGTCCTTGGAGCTATAAAATCGGTGACTTATGTTTCAAGCAATGACACATAGATCCTAGACATGACATGGCCAATCATAATTATCTTATAGGTTTTTAAGCTCATGGGTATCCCTGCCTTGTGGATGGGAGTGATGGTCTAAATGGCTTAGATGTGGGAATAACCGATGCACAACCTCCTTTGTTAAAAAACCTTTACCAATATCGGGTCCATAGTGCTTAGTCCACATGCAATATGTTCAATATGTAATCCCTCAGGATGTTTGGCTCAGCCATTAAGTAGATTCAAAGCTGCATGTTTGATGTCACTAATGGTGAACAATGCACATGGTGGGGGTCAAGGCACCTACAAGAGGTTAGGTGGTTTGCTAGTGGGAAATGTCATATAGTGTGTGTGCATAAGAGTACCAAAGTTTGGTGTCAGTGAGAGGATATGGGCTTGTCAATCAAGAAACTTATGCGTGAAGTCCTTAGATTTGTTATATTAAATAGGATATTAACTCTTTATCATCTTGGCAAATGAATGCATGCTACTTATCAACGGACCAGATGATGATACCTACGTAGTGTATCCATCTTGATTGAAAGATGTTGCTTAGTCTTGAATTTTAGTTGACGAAATAATGTCTTACCATCTATTTCAAGGCATTGAGTTGAGAGGAGGTGGGCTAGTAGCATGTGCAAAAGTGTGCAGACAAGTCTCATGGTATCAAGGTAGCTCAATCTTCTAGGCATGCAATGTCCTCAAGATCTATGAGAAGGACAGAAAGATGTGCTAAGTACTCAAGAGAAATGCTATGATCAAAATGGATGTCATGATATGTCATGTGTTTGGACAATGTCATGGTCAACTTTGAGTGGTGGTAGGGAGATAGAGTAGTGACGTGTGGGGAAAAGGCAAGGCATCTCATGAGGTAGTCAACTATGCTAAAGGCCTCACTATGTGGAAAGAAGGTGAATCCACTCAAGGAGGGTGACAAGTTCAAGCCATTGTTAATGATAAGGTCAAGTATCCTACCCATGTCTAAGAAGGAAAAGTACTCTAGGGATAGGCTATGATCGAAATGGATGTCAATGATACATGGCGTGTTTGGACGATGTCATGGTCAACTTTGAGTGGTGGCAAGGAGATAGAGTAGTGATGTGTGGGGCAAAGGCAAGGGATCTCATGAGGTAGTCAACCATGCTAGAGGCCCCACTATGTGGAAAGAAGGTGAAAATCCCAACTATGTGGAAAGAAGGTGAATCCACCTGAGGAGGGCCATCCGTCCAGACCATTGCTAATGATAAGGTCATGTATCCTGCCCTTTTCTAAGAAAGATTGCCATGAATGGGGTTGTGTCTATAGATACTCCGGATATCCCTACCTCATCTAGATCAACATTAGGTATTAAAATAAAGTTATCTCAAAAATTCAAACAGTACATATTGATCGGATATTCATTCACATGGACACAATAATTTTTACACATCTCAATTTGGGCAAGGAAGCTATTTTCATATGAATTCCATGCACCCTTGCAAAAAGTATCACTATACATTTAAAAGGGTCATGCTTAGTGCCAATCTAGGCCCTTCAACCATTCAACATTTTTTTAATATTTGAACTAGAGTTTCTTTGATGTATAAGGGCCCCATAACTTCCTTCTAATAAAGCCTATCAAAATTGACTTCTCACCTTATATGTTATCATGGTCTAACAAGGTTAAGTCATGTTTTTCGATTGACCCAGACTAACATTTTGATGCTTTTATTGTTAGTGAATGTCTACACTCTAGTGAAGGGGTTGTTTTGATAGAAGGTTCCTTAGTTTTTGTGGTTGGTCAATGAGATGATCTAGCTTATCTTAGTGACTAGGCATGGTTTTGTGATAAATGTCAATATTTAGGTAGTCTCCTCCCACCTTCCTATGTCCTTCACTCATAACCTACCTTCACCTCTCTCTCTCTCTCTCTCTCTCTCTGTAGGTGATCTTTCCCAATAAAGCTTTAGTAGCAAAGCTTTGACTTTGGGAGCCTTTGATGGCTACAAGTAATTAATACTTAAATCAATGACTACCTCTAAGACCTTGTTGATTTCTATGCCCCTCAAAGATACTCTCTTTGCTCTTGAATCACCACCAAAAACGATTATCCTAGAAGGGTACAAAGAGTCATTTTCCAAAGATTACCAAGTACAAGCTGAAATCCTATTCCTTGATTGTTCAACCTGGCAAATATATTATCCATGGTTACATGCATTATGGCTGCACTCCACAATAAGGTTGCTTTCCCATTCTTAAACATCTTTAGTGCTATTCTTCAACCGTTGCAAATTTCGACACGCTCAGTTTATTCAATCATACATAAACCTATCAATAGTTGGAAAAGTCCTGGAGCTACAACTGTGATATCTATACAACTCCATTTGTGTAAGAATTTTACCGATTTCCCATCTTTCAACACCAGGCAGTTGATACTTAAATCCCAAGTCATAAAACGCCCTCTCAAAGAGAATTAAAAACAGTAAGCTGCTCGATTACCACAATGGCATTCAATGCTAGAATATAGAGCTAACAAACTTTGCAAATGTCCAACCATAGAATAGGCCATGATTGTCCACGTGGCTCTCCTAAATGGAGATTATGCCATCATTTGCATAGTTTATACGTTAAGGGAAAAGTTCAAATACCCTGACAAGAAGACAATGGATATGTTTGGCTCAGCAGAAACTCATGTTGAAATACAACGATTTTGATACTATAGTTGAACCATTTCCGAGCAATTCTAATGGTATTCTCCCTCTCATGCTGCAGCTTCCTGAAGCGTAAAACGCAAAATATTTAAATGCCAAAAAGGGGGTGCAACACGCATCTTCAATCTAGTAGAACACCTAGGAGGTCATCATCTCGGTATATGTAAAGCCTGCAGTAGAAAAAAGATTTGTTAGATTGAAAAGTCTCTCAGATCCAAAAAATAAACTACAAATTGTCATTTTAATCACTGCCCTAAGCAAACAGCACAAATATTCATATCTTCAGCTGAAGCAAGGAGCGGAAAAATCAGCAAACCAGCTCCTACGTTCGTTGCTCCTCCAACCACCTTCAGGTTCTTCAAGAGAGCATGCACTGTCCTTTGAACTGGGTCTTGATGAGACTGCGCTTGCACAATATCTTTTGACATGCTTATCTTACCTTTGGTTCAGTCACATTGGAGGATATGTGGATAGGGGGACACCCTGGTGCTGTTGCCTTATGTTTTTTTATATGTCCACCATCTAACCCTTCCCCATCACTCGGATGCACCATCTATATGTCCACCATCTAACCCTTCCCCATCACTCGGATGCACTGGAGACCTTTGCAACTAGATCCAATAGATTAACAGATAATACCACATAACCAAGAATCTTTCAAATGAGAATGATTTGTTGGTTGTTTCATTGTTTTCTGTAGTACTTGTGATTTCTGACAGTCCCAAAGCAAGCAAACGTGCAGTTCACTCAAAATATAGTACCTGAAACACATACAAAAGATCCAAGAACTTGACTTCACTAAAATCCACTCTCCATATTTGCACTAAGATATGGGGAAAAAGGACATATGAGAAACAAGCAATTTACTAAAAAACGTAGCAACAAACATAAACAAAAGATGCGGACCTGGACTCTCTAAAATCCACTCACCATCTTTACACAGGTGTGGGATACAGGAAAATGGTCACCCATGACTATCAGCATATATGAAAAATAATCAAAGCAGATATGCCACATCATCATATGGCACAGCATGAGCTTCCAACTTTCACTTGCCTGATAGAAATAGAGAGAAGGAAACAAAACAAGCAATGAGCATGGGAGCAAAAAGGAGTGCAAGAAGAAAAGATAGATAAAAAAGATGGAGGGGAGAGAGACGTAAGCACCCACAGCCATTTATGGGAGGAATATATCCTTGGTTGACGTCCTACAAAACCCCACTTCAAAGCTGTTTTGAAAATACCAGGCTTTGGAAAAGAAGCTCTCCCAAGTTAAGGATAAGTTGACCATATTGTCCTGTCATGAAGCTCGAGCTCATGCAAAGTGCAGCCTACATGATATGATATCCCCATGTGCATCAGCAGTGCACAAGAATGGGTGCAGATTGCTTACATGGTGTCCAATTTAGTATTGATCCCTGTTTTGATCAGCAACACATGAAATCGGGTGCAGCTCACTTGCATGGTGTCCAATTATTCATATATTTTATTATTATGGCACAGACGATAGACATAGAGTGATTAACATTGAATCCATGACGAATCCACGCCATGCATTAGAAACTAAGAAAGACCTAGGGCAATGGAATGTTGTGATGAGGATGTGGCATGCTATTCTGGCCACAGGAAAGACCAAAGCCAATAAAGCATGATGCTCCCATGCCGCCTAGGACCAGGCAGCCTAGAGAATAGTGACTTTTCACCTTTCATGATGCTTTTGCCCCTCCCATGTATATCACATGTCTCAGCAGATTCATGATGTGTTCCAGCAAGGACTTAACACGACACCACCCGCAAGTTCCCACGTTTGGACCCGTGTGGCATCAAGTTTGCATGGCAGGAGGGCTGCAGGACATCAGGAAGACTGCACTGCCAGGGCCTATTTATAGGCCTGGCAGTCGCCTGTAGGTGAACTCCAGCAGCAGCAGGACAGAGGCCATCAGCCACAAGTCGAGTAAGCTCAGGGTAGCAACACTGTAGGGCCTGCAAGCACCCAGTCCGAACGTTTGCCTACTGGGTCTGCCAGTTTGATTGGGGCTCTAGCCCCTCCTCCCCCCCATATAAGTCTTGGCACACTTCTGCCACAATACTGAAACCTTTACAGCAGGTAGCGTAGACTGAGAAGTGTGTAGACTAACTGAAGTTTCAATGTATAAGTGCTTCTATAAGTGTTTGGAGTTTCCGAGGCATTGGAGGTTCAAAAGTGACTGTGGGAGGATGTCCTGTGAAGAGTACAGGAGTACTCCATTCAGCGCAGAGTTGGGAACCAAGAACATAATCACTGGGTTTGCCCGCGGGTCTTTAGAAACCCTGTATAGCTGCTTATGCTTGGGCACTGATGACGACATTAGTGTTGCTTTGCTTGCTAAGTATGTCTTCCTTTTGTTTTTCAAAAAGTTTTTGTTTCCTCTCTTTTCTTCTCTTTTGTTTTCTCTTTTTATTTTCTGTGTAGATTTTTGGACTTTAAAACAACAAAAAATCTAAATTTGTATGATTGGATATATTCTAGTCTTACAAAGGTATATATATATAAATCTTGTGAGAAGTGCAGTGGAAACTGAACAGAAAAGAGAGAGAGCAAAACGCACTCCAACTGAAATGCAAGGAAAGAAAGAGAGACTGCAAGGGATCTCAGGAAAAACCCTCTGAACTGCTGGGAAAACCTCCGCTGTGAGATGCAACAAGTGAGGAAGGGCCGACTGCATGCCCTGGATGTGCTGCCCAGGCATGCCATAAAAGCGGCTGCCACACAGCCATAGAAGGGGCTGACCCCCCTGGCTCTAGGGCCGACTGAGCAGCCAGTAGGGGGCCGACCAGCAGGTCCGTCCTCCCCTGCACCTGGCCCTGGTGTGCTGCCCTAGGAATCTGATCAAACAGGTCGGGTCCTACAGCCAAGGGGTGGCCAAACAGGCCCCTCAACCTGGCCTATAAAATGCACAGCAGAGGGGCTGGAATCCCGCCTTCATGGGCTGCCATGCTGCAGCAAACAGGCCCATAGGCGACTTGTACAGCCCCGCAGACCTCCTGGGAACACACACATGCAGTGCACAACCAAGAGCTGCCCTCCAAACAGCCATACCTGCTCCAGAGATGGCTGGATCCACCACAAGAGCCTGGCTATCCATCACAGGGGCCTGGCTGACCATGTGCACAGGTATGCCCCTAGCCCTATCCTACCCTAACCTCTCAAAGGGCAGGCACACCCACAAGCAAGGCCCTCACTCTCTACCCTAACCATGGTACATCAGTGTAGGCTTTGAAATTAATTAAGCACGTCCTCATGGGGAGCTCCAAAGTCTTTGAAGGGGTCGAAAAGGAGGTTATGGAAATTGCCACCTGTTTAGTTTGCATGAAAACTTCTACGTAGTTCTACACGATGTCCTTCTATCACTCTGAGGAGCTTCTTCTTCCTGGTCGGTTCGTGAGCAACTCTCTCTTCCATGAGAGTCAGTAGAGGCGACTCTTGACAGCAGCATATGGACGCCTTGAAGGTGACCTCGTGCTCATGAACCTCAAGGATTGAATGGATCGACGCTGCTGACTATCACGAGAAGAGGCGCAGTCTCTAGTCATGTTTCTTTTTATGATGATATGAGCCTTTGTGGCTATGCTTTTGTAGCACATCTTCTATCTTGTAAGAGCAACAAGCCTGGTCGGGTTGAGCTCCTGTTAGTGAGAATAAACTGTCTTTATGAGAGTTATTGAGTCATTGTTCCTTCATTTCGATTACAGTTAAACCATTGCATGCACTAAGTGTTTTAAGATAGGTTAGTCATCAATCAGGAGATGCTGATACGCTCCTCATCTTGCAAAAACAAAAAGAGAACTTGCGATGCCTTAAATAAGAGCATATCTGTCACAAGAACTATTGTGTAAGACTACTAAGATCACCACCTAGACCTTTTCCTCCCTTGCCATCTCTGATCATAAGCCCCTACTATTGGTGTGTGATTTTGAGACGGGAAGAAAATTTGCCTCTTGTTCAAAGCTGACCCTACTCTTTTTGCTTTAAAGACCAGTGTCGAGCACGCCGCGTGATACCGGTTTATCTGCTGCAGAGTTTTGGCAAAAGGCTGTAGATGAAACTCAGACTATTCTTAAAAACACCAGGAAGAACAGATCCAGAAACCAAGCACACAAAGGATGGACATAATTGCAGTCACTTTTGAGAATCTGGAAATGCAGGCTAGACAAGGTAATGTCAATGCTCCATAGGACCTTTTTGCAGACTAAGAAAGAGTTCAAGAGGCTAGACAAAGAAAATTAAATGATGGCTAAGGTGTACTTTAGGGAATGGGGGGCAGGTTAAATAGACACCATCAAAAGAAAACTTTAAACTCATCAAAAGAAAGAGGGATAGTGAAGAGATCCCTCTCCTATCAAAGAGTGACAATTCTTTTGTCAGTAATGAAACAGACCACCTTCAGCTCATCTCTTCTTTCAGACAATATTCATGTTATTTTAGCCAGGCGGACCTATCAGGATGTTAGAAAAAATTCTGTGCAAAATTTTCATAATTTTTATCTGGAAGCGCCTATATACCTAGATGAATCCAGGAACATTCCCAAACTCATCCTCTAAAAACACAACATAGTGCAGTTTCAATCTCATGATAGTCACTCACAAGGTTGAAAACCATAAACTCCATCATGCATAGCAGGGACTAGCTACTATGACATCCCCACTGACGTCATCAGCGCCCAACACAAGGTGTAGACCATAGTATAAAAATATGCTCTCACACATACAAATCCACACGCCCACACATACTTGAGCATCCATTTATACAAAGTCTTCGTATTGAGTTTCTGTCGGCACTGCGGAGGTGAAGGGCAAACTCAGCCATGATGAAGGCTAGCACTTAAGGAGAAGGCTAATCAAAAGGTAGTCCGAAATCTCTTCATTCAAGCTACAACTGCTTGTGAAGTCTAAACATTTTCATTTTAGTCTCTCCCCAACAAGCATCTAGATCTAAATCTAGCTGATAGGGCAACGCACCATTTAAGATAGAAAGAATTATCACAATACCAGCAGACCGCAACTTGGACGAAAACTTCACAAGGTGAAATTTGCATGTCTGCTAATACGGCAGAAGCATATACCTCGATGAATCCAGGAACATTCCCAAACTCATCCTCTAAAAACACAACATAGTACAGTTTCAATCTCATGATAGTCACTCACAAGGTTGAAAACCATAAACTCCATCATGCATAGCACGGACTAGCTACTATGACATCCCCAGTGACGTCATCAGCACCCAACAGTGGGTGTAGACCATAGTATAAAAATATGCTCTCACACATACAAATCCACACACCCACACATACTTGAGCATCCATTTATACAAAGTCTTCGTACTGAGTTTCTGTCGGCACTCCGGAGGTGAAGGGCAGACTCAGCCATGATGAAGGCTGGCACTAAAGGAGAAGGCTAATCAAAAGGTAGTCCAAAATCTCTTCATTCAAGCTACAACTGCTTGTGAAGTCTAAACATTTTCATTTTAGTCTCTCCCCAACGAGCATCTAAATCTAAATCTAGCTGATAGGGCAATGCACCATTTAAGATAGAAAGAATTATCACAATACTAGCAAACCGCAACTTGGACGAAAACTTCACAAGGTGAAATTTGCATGTCCGCTAATACGGCAGAAGCATATACCTAGATGAATCTAGGAACATTCCCAAACTCATCCTCTAAAAACACAACATAGTGCAGTTTCAATCTCATGGTAGTCACTCACAAGGTTGAAAACCATAAACTCCATCATGCATAGCAGGGACTAGCTACTATGACATCCCCACTGATGTCATCAGCGCCCAACAGTGGGTGTAGACCATAGTATAAAAATATACTCTCACACATACAAATCCACACACCCACACATACTTGAGCATCCATTTATACAAAGTCTTCGTACTGAGTTTCTGTCGACACTGCAGAGGTGAAGGGCAGACTCAGCCATGATAAAGGCTAGCACTAAAGGAGAAGGCTTACTCAAAAGGTAGTCCAAAATCTCTTCATTCAAGCTACAACTCCTTGTGAAGTCTAAACATTTTCATTTTAGTCTCTCCCCAACGAGCATCTAAATCTAAATCTAGCTGATATGGCAACGCACCATTTAAGATAGAAAGAATTATCACAATACCAGCAGACTGCAACTTGGACGAAAACTTCACAAGGTGAAATTTGCATGTCCGCTAATACGGCAGAAGCATATACCTAGATGAATCCAGAAACATTCCCAAACTCATCCTCTAAAAACACAACATAGTGCAGTTTCAATCTCATGATAGTCACTCACAAGGTTGAAAACCATAAACTCCATCATGCATAGCACGGACTAGCTACTATGACATCCCCACTGACGTCATCAGCACCCAACAGTGGGTGTAGACCATAGTATAAAAATATGCTCTCACACATACAAATCCACACACCCACACATACTTGAGCATCCATTTATACAAAGTCTTCGTACTGAGTTTTTGTCGGCACTCCGGAGATGAAGGGCAGACTCAGCCATGATGAAGGCTAGCACTAAAGGAGAAGGCTAATCAGAAGGTAGTCCAAAATCTCTTCATTCAAGCTACAACTGCTTGTGAAGTCTAAACATTTTCATTTTAGTGTCTCCCCAACGAGCATCTAAATCTAAATCTAGTTGATAGGGCAACGCATCATTTAAGATAGAAAGAATTATCACAATACCAGCAGACCGCAACTTGGACAAAAACTTCACAAGGTGAAATTTGCATGTCCGCTAATACGGTAGAAGCATATACCTAGATGAATCCAGGAACATTCCCAAACTCATCCTCTAAAAACACAACATAGTGCAGTTTCAATCTCACGATAGTCACTCACAAGGTTGAAAACCATAAACTCCATCATGCATAGCAGAGACTAGCTACTATGACATCCCCACTGACGTCATCAACGCCCAACAGTGGGTGTAGACCATAGTATAAAAATATGCTCTCACACATATAAATCCACACACCCACACATACTTGAGCATCCATTTATACAAAGTCTTTGTACTGAGTTTCTGTCCGCACTCCGGAGGTGAAGGGCAGACTCAGCCATGATGAAGGCTAGCACTAAAGGAGAAGGCTAATCAAAAGGTAGTCCAAAATCTCTTCATTCAAGCTACAACTGCTTGTGAAGTCTAAACATTTTCATTTTAGTCTCTCCCCAATGAGCATCTAAATCTAAATCTGGAAGCTCCCATTTTCATTTTTATCTCGAAGCTCCCATGACCCTTAAAGAGCTTAAAGAAGCAGTTACTGTTATGAAACATGATAAGACTCCTAGTGAAGACATACTCCCTATTGAATTCTATAAGATATTTTGGGAAATGGTTGGCCCCAAGTTGCTTGTAGGAAAGTATTCAAACTAAAAAGTAGACTAAAAGGCTACTTGCCCAGATCAATGGAGGAATTATCAAGCTCACACCAAAAGAAGGTAGGAAAGATATCCTTAAGAATTGGAGACCTCTTACAATGCTAAATTGGAGTTATAAACTTTGCCAAAGCACATTGCTCTAAGGATTCAAAGAAGAATGGGCTCATGAATTCTACAAGATCAAAAGGGGTACATTAAGGGCAGGCACCTTTTAGAAGCCATTGGAAGGGTGTGAATATGCTAAGGATACCTGTCAAGATATATGTTTTTAAAAGTTGACTTTGATAAGGCCTACGATAGGCTTGACTGGGACTTCCTTGTTCAATCCCTTCAAAATATGGGCTTAGGGCCAACTTGTCTCCTACATTAACCTTCTTCTGACAAATGCTTCAGCAAAAGTTTGTGTTAATGGTGTGATCACAGAGCCTTTCCCTTTAAGAAGGTCTAAAATGCACGGTTGCCCAACTGCACCTCTGCTCTTTGCTATTGCAACTGATTCTCTTGGGTAGCTTTTGCTAGATAAGATGCAACAGGGTAGTCTTCACGGTATTGAACTCCCCTCAGGTAAACACTTGGTCAATCAGCAATTTGCTGATGACACAAACCTTAATCCAAGGTGTCACGATCTGTGACGTATTCCTTTCTCTATTTCTAGACTTATGGATGGTTTGATGAATGGACACTTGTGGAAGGGTATGCCCTTTCGACGGGACACTTGCCCTTTCGACGGGACACTTCCTAATGACGCACAACCCTTCACAAGAGACATCCTATTGAAGAGACATTTCTATTGTAATGTACCCTCTCATCAAGGGTCACACCCTTCACAAGGGGTACACACCTCTTCATGCACATACCCTTTGGAGTACACACCTTTTCATGTGTGACTCTTCACTCTCTATATAAGAGAGGCCCAATTGTATGGATGACAACTACATCTACCCTACAGACATTCAAGCAATACAATTATTCCTTGTTCTCTGCTATTTCAGTCTCCTTTCTGTTCCTTAGCACATTTCTAAATATAGTAAATCTAGGATTTCTTACAGTGGTATCAGAGCAAAATTCGCTCCTGCCTGTAGGAAATGCCCCCCACCTTCTAGCGCCGCTCTGATACATCTTTTCCGCTAGAAGGATATCTGACACATTGTGCATGGAAGAGATGGAGAGGATGAGCGTAAAAATTTTTAGTGCCAACCCTGCCTAAAGTCATCTATGGCCTCTCCATCTCCCACACATCACGAGTTGATGTGAATGGACACGACAAAAATCGTGTCTTTTCAGGTGCTTGGACTGTCCCAAAACCAAGGGACGCACCTTTTCCACCATCGGACACACCTTTTGATGAAGAGTCTTGACTCCTCACTCAAGGGACACACCCCATCGTGGACAAAAGGACACACCTATTCATGTAGGGATACCCCTTTTAAAAACAGGGACACACCCCTTCATGAAAAGGTGCACCTATTCCAAGGGTCACACCCCTTCGAATAGACACACCTTTTAGGCAACAAGCACCTATAAAAGGGTACCTAGAGGGGTAAAAAGGGAAAAAAAAAATAAACCCAACCCCTACCCTTAGGTTTACCCTAGCTACCCTAGGGTTAACTAAACCCCCAAATTAATTTTCGGGCAACTAACCATTTTAGGCAGCCCCAACGAAAAGAGGCGCACCTTCTTATTCTGTACGGCCTGCACCGTACGGATCTCCCCGCAGCAGCAGCTGCCTCAGCCCGTGGACCGTACGGATCTGCACGCCAGCCCTTGCGCAGCCCTAGCCTTGCCAGCACGCCAGCATTCCTGCGCAGCCCTAGCCTCGCCAGCACGCCAGCCCCCTGCGCAGTCATTTGCCTCGCCAGCACGCAGCCCCTCCCTGCGCAGTCATTTGCTTTGCCAGCCAAGCCAGCCTAACTGCGCAGCCCTGAATCGCCATTGCAACCCTGATTACCTGCTATTTCCCTGCCAGCCTGCAGCGTGAAATCCGTGACAGCCCTGCCTTATCTGCAAAGTCCAGCCCTGGGAACTGCAACCAGTTTTCCGCCATTGACAGCCTGCAGCCCCCCCCCTTGTTTCGCCATCTTTTCCTGCCAAATCAGCACCAGTTGCAGCCTCCTCTCGCGATGAAGACAGCCTGTTAATAGCCCGGACCAGACAAGCCTCGATCCGCTCCTCGCAAACCACTGCAACATGGATCTCCGGACAGCGGTTTGCAGCCTTCTTCTACGCAACAATTTGGCAGATTAAATTATTGCCAGGTGGAGTCTTTCCAATCTGCTTTTAAGGATTCTCTTGTCATTAACAAATTACAGCAAATGAAAGAATCTCCCTTAAAGCATGGAAACCCCTGGTAATTCACCCGGCATTTCAAGGACACCTCAAGCATCATCTACCACACAATATCGTGTTCAGATTGCACAACCAGCCCATTTCGGAGCTTTTGCATCGTGGGTCTTCTGTGTCACGTGCCCTCCTAGGGATTTGGACCACATCCTATATCTTCTGCGTGAGGCACCTCACTTACATTACTTCCTCAGCACAATACAGGTTGTGTTCCACGAGACACGAAGATATCCAGAACCCGATATCCCTCAAGAGTTTGCTGTCCATCTTTGGAGAGAATTTTACCCCTCACCTTCGGCATCTCCAGGTACTCTCCACCTCCTTCAGCTCCCAGATACCCTCCTCTACAGGTTGTACCTTCTCCAAGTCAGTATTTACACTCTGAAGGCACTCCTTCTCCTGGATATCCTCCATTTCCGAGAGCAGCTCCCTATCCTTTCTCAGATCCGTGGACTCTGCAACCTACTCATGTCCTCTCACGAGCAGTAACACCACTTTCGGCATCACCAGTGTTACCTCAAACAGGACCTCCTTTACCAGATTTCCACGAGCGGTTCCATCCTACCTCGCCTGCCCCCTCCAACATGAGCAACCTCAGGGAGCAGCCCGAATCTTCTTCCAGGAATGGTACAAACTAGAGCGCAAGTTCGCGCTTTTCTCACAGGGATCTCCGATATGTCGCAACGCTCCCGTGAAGCCTCTCCAGAGATCAAACACTCAAGTCCAAAAAAGACCCCTGAAGTCAACGTACAAGGCGAATCACTATTGCAACTTCAAATTTCCCAGCTTCAGGACAGCATTTCCGACATGGTCCAGAAAGTTCAACAACTTCAAGATTCTCGAAGTACTACACATACAGAGGATGACGTGACGCAACCAGACGACTATGCGGATTCATTCCCACCAGAGGTAGAAAACACTGAACTACATGCCCTCTACCGTTTACTTCAAGCTTCCAAAACTAAAAGACTTGACATCAAACTCCCGGAAGCCTACACTAGTCAACGCAATCGCCGAACAGTTGACCAATGGCTCGCAAAAATGCGCATGTATTTTGATACTGTTGACCTCACTGAAGGCAAAAAGATCGCCTTGGCAGCCTCCCTCCTCAAGGATACAGCTTTTCTATGGTGGCAAAGACACTTAAAGGACGGCAAAAGTGTGTTAACATGGGAACGTTTTGAACACGTGCTCCGTAAGTAGTTCATACCTACCAATGCGGACTTCCAAGCACGTTCAAAACTCCGACAGTTGGAGCAAACGGGCTCCCTGTCTTCCTACATCTCTCAGTTCACCACATTGGTGCTGGAGATTGATGGTTTAACTGAGCATGATCGCCTTCATGCTTTCATCTCAGGCCTAAATCCCTCGTTACGCATTGATGTCCTTAAAGCAAACATCACCACCACAGATGGCGCTATTGCTTACGCAGAGCGCATTACAGATTTTCAAAACACAGGGAAGCAGAGCGCTAATCGCACACAGAACTCTCCTCTGGCCAAAGGTGCTCGCCCTCAAGATAACACCAGGTTTCGAAAAAACTTTGGTAATCAAGATTAGCGACAGTCTCAAGATCCCCAGAAGCCTCAAAAATCATTTGCTGGATTCCAACAGAAGCACTCCTCCAAGGATCGCGCTTCTTCTTCTTCACAAAGTCATTACCGACATCCCCAACATAAAGGTGCGGCAACTGACAAGCAGAACAGCTCCATCACAAAAGGATTTTGTACCATCTGTACAGGCGACCATAGATGGTTCGATTGTCCCAAGCGACCAAAGCAAAATTCCAATATGGAACCTAGCACTTCCCAAACAGAAGATGGTACCCCAGCACAAGACAAGAAAGGCAAAGCTGTTCGAATGGCGAATACCATCCACTGAGCCTTGCCAGCAACCCCGAACCTTCCCTGGCCACTCAAGTACTTTGTGTTCAAGGATCGATTCGTGGAACAACGGTCACTATTCTCATCGACAATGGCTGTTCTCATAACTTCCTAGCTAGTTCGATGGTCGACAAACTTTGGTTGACCACCAGTCCTAGTCTCATGGACTATCAGATTGAACTCGCAAATGGAACGACTTTCTTGTGCAACACCAAGATCAAAAACTTGTCTTTTCGCATCCAACATTATACGGACAAGTTGAACTTTGACATCATGCCTCTTTCTCGGTACGATGTCATACTCGGACAACAGTGGCTCTACGACTATGATCCATCAATCAGTTTTCGCAGCCATACTATCCAGTTTGTCCACCAGGGAAAACTTATTGAGCTAACTGGTTCTAGGGACTCTCCTTCAACCCCAGTTGCCTCTGCCCTACAAGTAAAGAAGTGGGTTCGTAAACGTCAAGTAAAGACTTCACTTATGTTGGTTAAGGCAGTCGAGGAGACATCAACAAAGGATCCTCCTGAATACCTCAACCAACCTTTTTTCCAGCCTTACCTGGATATTTTTCCACAGGAATTGCCAAAGCAATTACCACCTCGACGACCAATGGATCACCCAATCGAACTTATTCCAGGCAGTAATCCACCGTCGAAACCTCCTTATCAGGTTTCTTACACTCAAAATGAAGAAATCCAAAGACAGGTCACCGAACTACTCGACAAAGGTCACATTCGGCCTAGTCGCAGCCCTTTCGGATCTCCTGTACTACTTGTGGAAAAAAAGAATAAGTCAATGCGCCTCTGCATCGACTACCGAGCCCTCAACAAGCTCACTATCAAAAACAAGTATCCATTGCCTCGCATCGATGACCTCTTCGATCAACTTCTACACGCAACACAATTCTCAAAGATTGATCTTCGTTCAGGTTATCATCAAATACGCATACGAGAAGGCGATGAGTACAAGACAGCTTTTCGAACAAAGTATGGACACTATGAATGTTTGGTCATGCCTTTTGGGTTAAACAATGCCCCGGCCACATTCATGACATTAATGAACGACATTTTCAGGTCTTTCCTCGATAAGTTCGTCATCGTTTACCTCGATGACATCCTCGTTTTCAGCAGATCCCTACATGAGCACAAACAACATCTTCACCAAGTTTTTGAAGTTCTCCGCGCAAATTCTCTCTACATCAACATTGAGAAGAGTAAGTTCTTCAAGACCCAACTCGAATATTTGGGACATGTTATTTCCGCTCAAGGCATCTCTGTGGATCCCAAGAAGGTTAAGGTAATCCAAAACTGGCCTACTCCTAAGAATGTTCATCATGTCCGCTCTTTTCTCGGATTGGCAAACTTCTACCATACAAAGGTCTATCAGTTTTCCGAAATCGCAGCTCCTATGTCCGAATTATTGAAAAGCACAGCAGTTTTTCAGTGGCTTCCCGAAACAGAGTATATTTTCCAACAACTCAAGCAAGCACTCACTACCACACCAGTTATGGCTATTGCTGACCCAAACCTTCCGTTTGAGGTCATGATCGATGCTTCTGACATCGCTACAGCAGCAGTCTTGATGCAAGAAGGCAGAGTTATTGCTTTTGACAGCCATAAACATTCTGATATCCAAACCCGATATTCGGTTTATGATAAGGAGTTTCTTGCCGTTGTACATGCTTATCGCTCTTGGAAACATTATCTCATGGGAGCCAACTCTGTGGTCAAGACAGACCATCACTCTTTAAAGTATATCTTTACTCAGCCAGTCATGAACGCTCGAGATCTGGACGACTCCGACGCTACTTGGCAATCTGATGAAGACTTACAGCAGTACCCTGACATTTTACAGCAGTATTTTCAGAATTTACTGTGATATTTTCTACATCAGTTCATTATCTCCACCAGGGTCTTCTTTTGAGTGGGAGGGGATGTCACGATCTGTGACGTATTCCTTTCTCTATTTCTAGACTTATGGATGGTTTGATGAATGGACACTTGTGGAAGGGTATGCCCTTTCGACGAAACACTTCCTAATGAGGCACAACCCTTCACAAGAGATCCTATTGAAGAGACATTTCTATTGTAATGTACCCTCTCATCAAGGGTCACACCCTTCACAAGGGGTACACACCTCTTCATGCACATACCCTTTGGAGTACACACCTTTTCATGTGTGACTCTTCACTCTCTATATAAGAGAGGCCCAATTGTATGGATGACAACTACATCTACCCTACAGACATTCAAGCAATACAATTATTCCTTGTTCTCTGCTATCTCAGTCTCCTTTCTGTTCCTTAGCACATTTCTAAATATAGTAAATCTAGGATTTCTTACACAAGGAGCACTCAGTAATACGTTAAGGAAGTGCCTCGACACTTTCTGCAAAGCCTCAGGATCTCAAATAAACCATCTTAAGATTAGCTATGCCACTCTTTCTGGTAAAGGTCACGATTTACTTGATCAACTAGGCTATCAAAGAATTTTCAAAGAATTATTTTCATATTACTGGGCATTCCCATGGGTTTTGACATTTCTCGAAGAGCCTGTTCACATGAAGGGAGGGGTTGCAAACCAAAAAATTGAATTTGGGTTCACTTGGAGGGAAAACCTGGTTTTTTTGCTGGCCCCTACTCAAGAGAAGTGGCTCAAGCAGCAACTAGTTGCCGATAGGGACATGCTGGGTTGCAAACCACCCTTCCATCATGTACAAGCTCTAAAAGATAGATGGGAGTGAGTCATGGAGACATTTAGTATATATCTAGATGAATCCATGAACATTCCCAAACTCATCCTCTAAAAACACAACATAGTGCAGTTTCAATCTCATGATAGTCACTCACAAGGTTGAAAACCATAAACTCCATCACACATAGCAGGGACTAGCTACTATGACATCCCCACTGACGTCAAGTTGACATTTAGTAAGCAAGTTGACAAATGGAGAGGGTTTCAAGAAAACCTTGTAGGAGGAAAATGGTCTTGAACAACTGTATAAATCCCAAAGGATTGGTCTTGATTAACTCATCGGTAAGTGTAGATCTTTCCTCTAGGGTGGCAAGAAGAGAATCTCCAAGTTGAGATGGGAGTTTTTCATTAGACCCAAACATGAATGAGGTTTAAGAGTAAACACACTGCTGCAAAATTAGCTGCCACTTGGATTTTTAAAACTTTGTTGCATCCTGATTTGGACTGTCGGCCCAAATGCTAGCCAGAAACTTCCAACATGTCAAACCTTTAAGGGCTCTGAAATGAAAGAACTATCCAATTCTGTCTGCTCTAAACCTTGCTCAACTAAAGACAATCAGCTGTGGGAATCTCTTTGGTAACAATCTAGTGTCAACTTTTCTTCTCTGGAAAAGGGGCCTTCGTGAGTTTAGATTCCATCTGGGTCTCAATAGTTCATAGAAATTCCTCTTTAAATGATGTTGATTGTAGGCTCACGGAAGTGAAAGGATGCAAAGAGTGGAGGAAGCAGTGAAATCAGTCACATCAACTATGAATGAAAATGAAAGTACAAAGTACAATAAAAGGGAACCCTAGGACAGTGTCCTAGTGGTACCACTAGTACTAGGTGTCATAAGACACTAAAAGTACTAGGTGACCTAAGTGCCAATAACTAAAGCTACATGGCACATACCAAGGCCAAGAGGGCATCAATACAACCGGAAGATGATGGCCTACAAACCCCCCTCCATGGTATGGGCTGAAGTATTTTGGAAACGTCTCAGAATACCTGGTATTCTCTAGTCATGGTGGCACATGTTTATCCCAAGGGATATAGCCACCTATGAATGTACAAGGTAGCCAAATCGTGTAACAAATGAAACCAAGAGTGAAGCCTATCGAAAGACTTCACACTTGGGACAAGGAAGTGCCTTTGTAAACAGATCTGCTATGTTGTCCTCTGTGGGAAGGTAGGACAACTCTATGTCTCCTGCTGACAAACGCTCTCGAACATAATGATAGTGAACCTCGATGTGCTTGGTATGCACATGAAACACTGGATTACGCGGAATGGCCAAAGCACTTTGGCTATCAGTGTAAACCATAGTAGAGGATGTCTGGTGGATACCAAGATCTGCAAGTAACTGTCGAAGCCAAACACACTCTACTGTAGCGGTGAAGGCTGCCCTGTACTGAACCTCACAGTTGGATGTGGCAACTGTTGGTTGCTTCTTGCTGAGCCAAAGAGATACATAACTGCCAAGCAAAAAACAGTTGCCGATATGTGACACTCTGGTGTTGGAACAACCTGCCCAGTCACTATCCGTGTAAGCATGCATGGTAAGTGAACCCTGATCACTATAGAAGAGGGCTGAATCTTGAGTGCCTCTACGATATCTGAAGACTCTCTTTACAACCTACCAATGCTGTGAACTGGGCATGTGCATGAACTTGTTGAGCTGAGATACTGCATACTGTAAGTCAGGTCTGGTGTGGCACAAGTAAATGAGACATCCAACATCATGCTAGTAAAGAGTGATATCACATGGTGGGCTCCCATCATGAGCTGAAAATTTGAAGCTAGGGTCCACCGGAGTAGAGATTGGCTTGCAATCCTCAAACTGAAAACGATCAAGGAGCTGTCCAATATACTTGGACTGTGACATCATAATACCCCCCTCAACATGAGCAAACTGAATGCCCAAATAATAGTGCAGCTGTCCCATGTCTGACATTTCAAAAGCTTGCTGCAAATCAGCCTTGAAAGCTGCAATATGCTGAGTATCACTGGCTAGGAAGTTATGAGAGCAACCACTGTCGATGAGGATAGTGACCGTTGTTCCACGAATCGATCCTTGAACACAAAGTACTTGAGTGGCCAGGGAAGGATCGGGGTTGCTGGCAAGGCTCAGGTGGATGATATTCACCATTCAAACAGCTTTGCCTTTCTTGTCTTGTGCTGGGGTAGCATCTTCTGTTTGGGAAGTGCTAGGTTCCATATTGAAATTTTGCTTTAGTCGCTTGGGACAATCGGACCATCTATGGTCGCCTGTACAGATGGTACAAAGTCCTTTTGTGCTAGAGCTGTTCTGCTTGTCAGTGGCCGCACCTTTATGTTGGGGATGTCGGTAATGACTTTGTGAAGAAGAAGAAGCGTGATCCTTGGAGGAGTGCTTCTGTTGGAATCCAGCAAATGATTTCTGAGGCTTCTCGGGATCTTGAGACTGTCGCTGACCTTGATTACCGAAGTTTTTTCGAAACCTGGTGTTATCTTGAGGGCGAGCACCTTTGGCCAGAGGAGATTCTGTGTGCGATTAGCACTCTGCTTCCCTGTGTTTTGAAAATCTGTAATGCACTCTGCGTAAGCAATAGCGCCATCTGTGGTGGTGATGTTTGCTTTAAGGACATCAATGCGTAACGAGGGATTTACGCCTGAGATGAAAGCATGAAGGCGATCATCCTCAGTTAAACCATCAATCTCCAGCACCAATGTGGTGAACTGAGAGATGTAGGAAGACAGGGAGCCTGTTTGCTTCAACTGTCGGAGTTTTGAACGTACTTGGAAGTCTGCATTGTCAGGTATGAACTGCTTACGGAGCACGTGTTCAAAACGTTCCCATGTTAACACACTTTTGCCGTTTAAGCGTCTTTGCTACCATAGAAAAGCTGTATCCTTGAGGAGGTAGGCTGCCAAGGCGATCTTTTTGCCTTCAGTGAGGTCAACAATATCAAAATACATGCGCATTTTTGCGAGCCATTGGTCAACTGTTCGGCAATTGTGTTGACCAGTGTAGGCTTCCGGAAGTTTGATGTCAAGTCTTTTAGTTTTGGAAGCTTGAAGTAAACGGTAGAGGGCACGTAGTTCAGTGTTTTCTACCTCTGATGGGAATGAATCCGCATAGTCGTCTGGTTGCGTCACGTCATCCTCTGTATGTGTAGTACTTCGAGAATCTTGAAGTTGTTAAACTTTCTGGACCAAGTGGGAAATGCTGTCCTGAAGCTGGGAAATTTGAAGTTGTCCACGAGAAGGAGTGCCTTCAGAGTGTAAATACTGTCTTGGAGAAGGTACAACCTGTAGAGGAGGATATCTGGGAGCTGAAGGAGGTGGAGAGTACCCTAGAGATGCCGAAGGTGAGGGGTAAAATTCTCTCCAAAGATGGACAGCAAACTCTTGAGGGATATCGGGTTCTGGATATCTTCGTGTCTCGTGGAACACAACCTGTACTGTGCTGAGGAAGTAATGTAACTGAGGTGCCTCACGCAGAAGATATAGGATGTGGTCCAAATCACTAGGAGGGCATGTGACACAGAAGACCCAAGATGCAAAAGCTCCGAGATGGGCTGGTTGTGCAATCTGAACACGATATTGTGTGGTAGATGATGTCTAAGGTGTCCTTGAAATGCCGGGTGAATTACCAGGGGTTTCCATGCTTTAAGGGAGATTCTTTCATTTGCTGTAGTTTGTTAATGACAAGAGAATCCTTAAAAGCAGATTGGAAAGACTCCACCTGGCAATAATTTAATTTGCCAAATTGTTGCGTAGAAGAAGGCTGCAAATCGCTGTCCGGAGATCCATGTTGCAGTGGTTTGCGAGGAGCGGATTGAGGCTTGTCTGGTCCGGGTTATTAACAGGCTGTCTTCATCGCGAGAGGAGGCTGGAACTGGTGCTGATTTGGCAGGAAAAGATGGCGAAACAAGGGGGGGGGGCTGCAGGCTGTCAATGGCGAAAAACTGGTTGCAGTTCCCAGGGCTGGACTTCGCAGATAAGGCAGGGCTGTCACGGATTTCACGCTGCAGGCTGGCAGGGAAATAGCAGGTAACCAGGGCCGCAATGGCGATGTAGGGCTGCGCAGTTAGGCTGGCTTGGCTGGCAAAGCAAATGACTGCGCAGGGAGGGGTTGCGTGCTGGCGAGGCAAATGACTGCGCAAGGGGCTGGCGTGCTAGGGCTGGGCAGGAATGTTGGCGTGCTGGCGAGGCTAGGGCTGCGCAGGGGCTGGCGTGCAGATCCGTACGGTCCACGGGCTGAGGCAGCTGCTGCTGCGGGGAGATCCGTACGGTGCAGGCCGTACGGAATAAGAAGGTGCGCCTCTTTTCATTGGGGCTGCCTAAAATGGTTAGTTGCCCAAAAATTAATTTGGGGGTTTAGTTAACCCTAGGGTAGCTAGGATAAACCTAAGGGTAGGGGCTGGGTTTTTTTTTTTACCCCTCTAGGTACCCTTTTATAGGTGCTTGGTGCCTAAAAGGTGTGCCTATTCAAAGGGGTGTGACCCTTGGAATAGGTGCACCTTTTCATGAAGGGGTGTGTCCCTGTTTTTAAAAGGGGTGTCCCTACATGAATAGGTGTGTCCTTTTGTCCACGATGGGGTGTGTCCCTTGAGTGAGGAGTCGAGACTCTTCATCAAAAGGTGTGTCCGATGGTGGAAAAGGTGCGTCCCTTGGTTTTGGGACAGCCCAAGCACCTGAAAAGACACGATTTTTGTCGTGTCCATTCACATCAACTCGTGATGTGTGGGAGATGGAGAGGCCATAGATGACTTTAGGCAGGGTTGGCGCTAAAAATTTTTACGCTCATCCTCTCCATCTCTTCCATGCACAATGTGCACGGATATCCTTCTAGCGGAAAAGATGTATTAGATCGGCGCTAGAAGGTGGGGGGCATTTCCTACAGGCAGGAGCGAATTTTGCTCTGATACCACTATAAGAAATCCTAGATTTACTATATTTAGAAATGTGCTAAGGAACAGAAAGGAGACTGAAATAGCAGAGAACAAGGAATAATTGTATTGCTTTAATGTCTGTAGGGTAGATGTAGTTGTCATCCATACAATTGGGCCTCTCTTATATAGAGAGTGAAGAGTCACACATGAAAAGGTGTGTACTCCAAAGGGTATGTGCATGAAGAGGTGTGTACCCCTTGTGAAGGGTGTGACCCTTGATGAGAGGGTACATTACAATAGAAATGTCTCTTCAATAGGATGTCTCTTGTGAAGGGTTGTGCGTCATTAGGAAGTGTCCCGTCGAAAGGGCAAGTGTCCCATCGAAAGGGCATACCCTTCCACAAGTGTCCATTCATCAAACCATCCATAAGTCTAGAAATAGAGAAAGGAATACGTCACAGATCATGACAATAAATTCTTACCCCTCTTTTTTTCTCACAAAAAATTATGTTGAATTTGCTTTTTTTTTTTTTTTTTTGCTTTACAGTCATATGATCACGTAAATATTTGCCGATTCTTTGCCAGTCCAAACATCCTCAGTTTCAATTCCTTCCTTCAAAGTTGACGAAGGTTAGCACAAAAGAGCAAAGCTAATCTCGTTCAACCACAACCCCTTTAAAGAGACATTTTAATCATTTTTGCAGGCTCACTGATAAAATTTTATTGCGGGAGAAGGTATCATTTTTCCAGGCTCACTGATAAAATTTTAAGAGTACTCAGTGCGGGAGGAAGTATCCACTAAGTCACGACTTCGAACAATGAAGAATGTAACGATACGTGAGAACCATAAGATAGATCTAAGAACGCCGTCTTATCACGAGATCCTCCCAAGGAACATTGTGTAGTGCCAGAGCAAAGATCAAGAAATAAAATGAATTCTAGAACTCAAAAACACCGATGACACTGTTGCACACGTCCTACGTTTACAAAGGATGCACGATGGAGCTACATCTAAATTTCAAATCCAAATGAAATTTTTCAATTGAGGAAACACGAACTCACTCTTTCTCGCCAAGCTTCACCTCGGTGCCACCGTACTCCGGTAAAAGGACGGTATCACCCTCCTTCACGCTGACAGGAATAGTAACTCCTTCCTTTGACCTGCCACCGGGGCCCGTTGCGAGCACTTTCCCAGCATTCACCTGCCAGAAGTAAGTATGTTAATCGGGAATATTGCCATAGAAATTCGAGAAAAAATATAGATAGACGCAGACAATGGCAAAAGAGTGCTAGTGAACATTTTCTGCAAAATGCGTGTGAAATGAAAGGAAAAGTAAGACAAAACCTTGGAGGCTGCGGAATCCGGAAGGAGAACACCACCGCCAGACTTGGTCGGGGGAACGATCTTCTCTACCAAGACTCTGTCGAGGAGCGGAAGGAGCCGCTTTGCCATAGTGCCGTCTAGAATGCCTGCAGATTGGCTGGGGGTTTTGGAAGGGTTTTTGGTATTCAAACTTCTAAGGCCTCAATGTTTTTAAAGCACTGCCTTATAGTTACACTTTTGTAAACAAGTTGACGGTTCTTCACCCTTTAATTTGGGTTTAGGAGTTTGTTTATGTTTTTTATGTTTATGGTTTTGGTAGTACAGTGTATCGTAAGGAGTGGTTAGACCAATATATATAGTTTGTGTCTTGTTTGATGTTGGCGTTGTCGTTGTTCGTCCAACAGATGTGGTCGACGCTTGATCCATACATTGTTGTTGTTTCTTTGTAGTACGTGGCCAGTCCGAAACCTGTTGTTGTGTTGACACTTAGAAAGCCTCGTAATGTTGGAGGTGGTTGTGTTTGTAAGTGTGTTTCTTGTATGCAAAGTATGCTTGCTGCGAGGATGCTTTCGAACTTGAGCAAGTCGTCCGTGTGGTAGTAATGACCTTGTGTTTAGGCTTTGTATTGTATTGGATTTTTCTTTTTGGGCACCAAAGTTTTTTTGGAGAAGTGACAGGGTCCACCTTTATTTGTTTTCATTCCAATATGGAAATGAAGTAAAGATTGTCAGGTGTCCGAACTCTTGACAAGGCTGTGTAGACTAATCAGTGTGTTTTTGTCCCTATTAGGTCTAGCACGAGAGAATCCATTGTTATTCCTTGCGCACGGTGGATAGTTCTTGCGGCTGCAGGCTGTATCGGTAGTTGTGTTCTAGTTATTGTGTTTAGTTGGTTGTTGCCTATTTGAAATTCTCGAACGACTTGTGATATTGGGGTCCATGTTTTTGGTATGCCGTGGCTATACATGTTTTGGTTTTCGTAGCGCACGCATGCTCTCGCTATTTTGTCATGGAGTTGGACCCATGCAATGGAATTTTTCCCTTGTTTATATTCTCCTTGGATGACACCATCTGCACCGTTAACTAGACCATCTCCTTGTCCAAGTTCCCTGCACAAATTTCAACAAGCATGCCTGGTTTAAGATGTAGCTCTGTGTGTAGGTTGCACGTTTTTCTGTGGTCGGTAGGAACTGTTACTGTTTTGTTACAAGTTTTTTGCCTAACATCATATACCTTAAACACATGCGGTCCTCCGACGAGTGTGTCAAACACGTATTTGTTGTGTTTGTCCTTTGAATTGTTGGTGAAGAAGAAATGGGGGATGTTATGCATGTTTGGAGGCTCTTTTAGGTGGTTGTTGTTCAATGCCTGTATGTCGTCGTTGCTTTCAGTGCCAGTTTAGCGCCTCTAAGAACTCTTTATTTTCTTGGCGCATTGGCTAGCTGAGTTCGTAATATTCAATGTGTGTTCTCCGGAATGACCCTATTGCATTTGTGATTTCGGAATGATTACTAAACAACCAAGAGTGTTTTACTGGGCTTGGTGGCACAAGTCTTCACAAAAGAGTAGATCGATGCCACCAAGTGGTTTGTCATGGCTATGGTTGATTTCACGCATGTGCATATCTGCTGCCGCGAGCAGTGTGTTTAAGCCAACGAGTGATATTTCATCGACTACAATTAGCTGCACACTTTGGTACTCTACTGATAGGCTTTGTAGTTTCTCTGTGGAGAGATTAGTGTCAACATTAGTCCAGTAGTGGCAAGTGCAGTGCTGCATGCAGAATGTTACCGTTTATTGCTCTTACTGCCTTTCCCATGTATGCCATTAGCAGTACTTTGGGGAGGTCAACGGTGGTTGTTTCTTTGTATGAGTAAAATCGTCGTCGCAATGCTTCTGCGATGGTGACCAAGGTGAATGTTTTGCTAGCTCCAACATTTCCAGACAAGAATAAGTGGAATGCTTTTTTGGGGTTGGTTCTTTATTTCAACAAAATGTCTTCCAGTAAAATGCATTGCCTAGAGTTCATTTTCATTATCATTGCATGGTATGCATCGTTGGCAATTTTCCTTTGTTGGCATTGCTTGTTATTGTTTGGGCTTGTCTTTTTCCCGGTTGGGAATGTTTCATTTACAAGGTCAAACTTTTCTCTTTTTTTGTTACTGTTGCTACTATTGGAGGATGTTTTGCTTGTTCCGAGGTTGCTTGTTGTTACGGTTGGGTTTGGGATTATTTTTTGGAACATTGAGTTGTTATCATTTGTTGGTTTTGGGTATACATGTCTGCCCATGTGTTGTAGCCATTTTCAAGCGAGTGTTCTATAGTTCCAAATGGTAGGTACAGTAGACACTATTCTCTGAAGTGGTTTTTCAGGTCTTTTGTCTTGCTGTTGTTGTAGTGAAAATAGACTACTAGAATAAAATGAAAGCAATAAACACATTGGCTAATAACTATGCTGGATGGTCAACAAAATGTTCAAAATTGGATTTGAGTTTAGTCTTGGAGCCCTTCTTCCATAGCACATTCCGAATTGGAAAAAGAACATCGCAATCAATAGAAAATGAGATCTTGAAACACAAACAACTCACGAGATGGGCGTTAGAAAAAATTGAAATTCACCTTTGTCACACGCTTGTTTTGCAGCTGCATAGAAGCCCATTTTTAAGGTCTTCACGAATTTTTTTACCCCATAAGTCTTACAAACACCTATGTCTTGAGTCACGTGCTTTGTCAGTCCCAGTGCCAAAGGCAAACTCATGACTGAGACTGGAGGTGGAGAAGTCGTCTTAATCATGCAAACTCCAGAGGCAGAGACGAGACCTTGTCGTGCAAGTGCATTATCGGTGTTGGTGACCCGAGGTCCCAAGTCTAGAATTAACATAGACTCGATCAACCCTAGGTACGCAACAAAATAAATATATAAAATGGAGTAAGTGTTTGATCGCGATACCTTCTATGGGCCGAGAGCTTCTTTTAGGATTACCAACCTTCATGTCGGCGTCTTGTTTTGCTGCAACATAACACGGTTGTGAACTAGAGAATTGATGCAGTTTTTTAAATTTGTGAGGGAAGGGGGAGAATTGACGCAGCTTGTTAAAACAGTAAGGGAACGGGCAGCAAAACAATGACAAAGCTACCCATACAAACCTTCAACAGGACTGAATTCTATGGGCTTTAATCCATGCTGTTCCATGTGCAAAGCGTTCTTGTCCTCTTGACAAACCATACGAGAATCGTTTATAGTTAATAATATGGGAGTCTTTGACAAAACAAGTTAACTACGATGAAAAACTCAGCAAAGAATCATTACCATGACGAAGAGACAAAGCATCATCTGCATAGACTTCTTTAGGCTCTACCATGCTCATCAATCCTGTAAATAATAAAAAACGAAACGAAATCAGGGACCAAAATTCGAATCAGCAAGTAGCGAAGAGGTTGAAAGAGAAAAATAAAATGGAACCACCTTTTTGAAAATGATTACTACTCATGTCCATGGAATCGCCAGAGCCTTGCAGGCCATCTTCATACTTCAGAGCAAGTCTAGTCACCATAGAGTTGGAAATAACATATGTACAGTAATCAAAACAGTAGATGGAGCATACAAAAGAAAGGCCTTGATTGGTTTATAATAGTTACGAACAGAGTCCATTGCAGGTATCTTATGGGAATGGAATCCTTCCAAATCTGCATCGTGGTTCGTCCATACCTTATATCTTTCCAAATGTATGTCTGTTTCTAGGGTATATTTTGCCAATGCCAATGTTTCTATTCTGTTCTTGCCAGCACGTGCAAAGAGCAAGACCCTAAATGGACGACAACAAACCAAACATGAAGCGGTGGTAGAACATGCTTTGCGGCATGGAAACAATTCGCGAACCGCGACAGGCCAAATGCCAACATTGTATTTGCCATACCTAAAAGCAAGATGTGTGTCAAAATAAAAGAATTTAATTCAAAAATATACAATTTTTGCTTTCCTTGGGGGAGACCTCGATTTAGACCTTCCCCCCAAGGTAAGCCAAAAAGTGTCCCACACACTTTCTTGCCAAGTGTCCCCCTTCCATTTTGGTTTTCTCTCTCTCTCTCTCTCTCTCTCACACACACACACACACACACACACACACACACACACACACACACACACACATAGAGTTTGCAAATCATTTGGACTTTCCTATGCACGGGCTTCCATCACAGGTGCTGCAAATTAATCATCCAATCATCTTGACAATTGTTTTCCTTTGACAAAACCAATTTGAAGGCAGTGCTCATGAGTACTTGTACTCACTTGTTCTAATCCACATGCCCAATATAGATATTGTCCCCCATATTTTCTAAAACGTGTGGGTGTCTATGTGTTGATCATGTGTTTAAACCCCACGGCAGCTTAGGGGGGTTTCACAATCGTCCTCGGACGGACGAGGGAAACCCCCAATACCCCATTCGCCCTCGTTTGAAGCGTTCATCCACGCTTGTATTCACAAGCAAACTGTTTATGTAATAAATGCTCCACTACAATCACCCACAATGGCTATCTTACATGGTAAGGCTGTTAGTCTCTGCTGTGCGGGACCCGCGTTCAATTCTTGTGAAGAGCACGGATTGGCAGAGTTGTCGTAGACACTCAGTTGGACATGCATAGGAGGTTGCTCGATATTTTTTAGTCGCCTGTCTGTTAGTTTTTTGTTGCGAGTGGGCGGATGAGTGTGAAGACGCTTTTCCATGGCGTGCTTTTTTATTGGCCGAGACACCATTTGCCCATTTACGGGAAGATGTGTGTGAAACCCCCCTTAGGATTCTATCTTGGTTACCTCATATGGGGGCGCTATTGGCACTTTCAATTTTTGTATAACGAACACACAAAAAAACAAGTCTCCCATTATGGCCATCATGCATATTTGGGAATTCAAAAATGCCATTGTTTTTAAAAGAGGCCAGGCGACTGGCTCAGTGGTTGAAAGTGAGTGTAAGCGAGGGGTGTGTGTGTGTGTGTGTTCGATCATTGGCCAGGTATGTCCTTTGCCCAACACGAATCCCAGTGCGGTTGGCTCCTCAATAGGGATCGGCAAGTACGAGTTGAGTGAAGGTGAGGGGAGGGGAAGGGGAATTGATGTTGCAGGAGCAGGTCATCGAAGACCTCGATGAATATTCAAGCCTCATTGTGAGAATGTAATTTTCCTTTTGTGTATCTACTCTTTTTTGGTTTTAATACAGTTTTGAAATTTCCACACAAAATATTTGCTCACCAAGATGCAATTGTGAATTTACTTCTTGTGTTGGGTCAGCAAAGGTATATAGTTCCCAAAAATTGCCAATAGCTTGCTATCACTATCTTCACTTGGAGTGTCCAGCACCATAGGCTCTACCCTTCCACACCTAACATAGTTTCCATTATTATGCAATGGATCAAGGTTTCCACCCGTGAAAATGTGGGTCACATATTGGTGAGTTAAGGGGCATGGCATGAACATCTCAAGTAGCACTTATTGGTGAGTTAAGGGGCATGGCATGAACATCTCAAGCAGCACTTTGGTTGGGGTATACTCCCTTGCTTTGAGTAATGTCAATCCAGGAGAAATACAAAGCATCATGAATAAGGCAGCGACATGGGGTCTAGTGCATGTTGGTGGCTCAAAAATGATATTAATATTTGGAGTAACCGATATGCAAGAGACATCATTGCATGCTAAAGAGCGGATGCGAGAACATGATCCATGTATTTCCCTTTATAAGGGGTGACCCATGAGGCTAAAGCATAGTAAGTATCATCTTGCAACATTCTTAGAAGTCACTTATCAAAAGATGCTCCATCTTGGTGTTCCATTCTATACTTCCAAAATATGTAAGCCATCTCAAAAAGGCCTGAATTTGTCAAGCGAACCCTCTTCTTAGCATCATTCACACCATAATGGATATAGAGATCCATGCCAAAATTTCAAGTCATCATTACTTATATTTTTTGGAAGTGATTGATAATGTGGCTTGCCTAAATCCTTCATATAATAACCAACCATCCCAACAAGTGTGCATATTTTTTTGTTTTCAGCAGTGAGTAGACCCACTGTAATACTAACTTCTAAAACTTTGTTGTTATTAGGGTCCTCCAATGGCACCATTTAACCTTCGTAGAACTACTTCAAAGGAGGGGGACATATCAAAATAGAGTGCATGGACACTTAGCAAGGGAGCATACTAAAACTGATTGGTGTGTGGCATGGAAACTCACTCCAAAAGTCGTAGGTTAAGCCACACCATTAGCAATGCCATCACTAGTTGCATCAATGCCATCACCCCCCTGAGTTGTGGGACCTTTGCAATCAGTAGCAACACCATCACCAGCCACAAAAATTCCATTAGCACCCATTTTTAAATACCCTTATAGTAGATTTTGTTCGACCCACTTCATCGCTTTGTTGATCGATGATATTGATAGTGCGTGATTCATACCCATCTTCATTTTCTGGCAGCATGACATAGCCCTCCTCCTCTCTTCAACTGGGCACACCAATGGGTTAGAATTATAGTCCGAATTCTAGGGTGTCTGCATGGCATGTAACTTTACCCAAGTATCCTCTTTGCTCTAATTATAGACCTTAGTCATGCTCACTTCTTGTGCATTGATAGAGCAAATGGCAAACGAGCACACGCTCTTAAGAAATCCCATGTTGACAAGAGTGATTTTGTAGTGTACATAATGGTGGCATACTAGAGCATTAGTAGCATGACATAGAACGGGTGGTGGCGTATTGAGCATTGTGGAGCATATTGTAGGCAAACAAATTGGCCTAGTCCCACTTGATCTTTCATCAGCTTACTAGTTTTGATCCTTTCCCCTCTCACCTTCACTAATCTAAATTTGGATAATGAATTTATGTTGAGTAGGGCACCATATCGAGCCAACAAGTGTTTGTGCAAGGTGAATATTTCATATTCTATTACTTTCAAAGTTCCTCATGAAGGTTAATGCATTCTTTGAAGGTTACTTCATGCAAAGATTCCAACCCTTTTCATAGAATATATGAACATGTTTTCTCGGGAAGACCTCACACAAAAGGGATTCCACCATCACTCTACCAACAATATTTTCTTGACACTCCGTGGAAAGCCCATAAGACAATAAAGATACAAGATGAATCCTAAACATGCAAAATGCGTAAATCAAGAGATCAAACACTTGCTGAGGATAGGGCTATGTACCTAGCCAGCTTTAGTGAATGGGTATTCCTAATTTACAAGAAAAAGTTAAGGGTGTCTACTAATTACACAAAAGTCATGGACTAGACCATCATTGATCCTTTCTCTTACCTTCCCTTATAATATCTTGGACAAAGACACTGGCCAGGGGATGTATTCTTTCGTGGATGGGTATATAGGTATAATCAAATCTCAATTGTGAAAGAGGATTATGAAAAACAACTTTCATCACTAAAGGCGGAACTTATGCAAGCATAGTCATGATCTTTGAGGTGGAAATGCACACAATGACCATTTAGAAGTTTATGGTTGAGATCTTTTAGGGATAACTTAATATTCATGACAACATTTCTTGATCCATGGCAACAAATACCAACACTTGAACCATCTAAGAAGCATTTCCAAGGAAGTTCACGCCTCTCTTAACCACTTTAAATGTGTATTTTGTGTGTTCTTTAGGGTTTTATTTTCAAAAAATGGGTTCAACATGAAATACCAAGGCTAAATCAATCCAAAAGATGATGGACTCGAAGAACCTCAAGCAAGTTAGACCAAATTTTAAGCCATTCAAAAGATGAAAGAGCTAAGAAATGTCAAGCAAGTTTACTCATTCATAGGGTTCATGAGTTTCTATCAAAGGTTTACCAAGAAGCTCATTAGAGTGGCCAAACCATTGCATCAACTCACAAGGCAGAAACAAACTTTGAATGGAACAATGAAGGATGGTAATGAAGGCAGTGATATATAGAGATCCCAATTGGAAGAAGATTTTCCAATGCATTAAAGATGCAATTGTGTCAATTTTGACTTAATTTGAAGGGATCGTGGTTTAACAATCTTCTATATCGAACAAGAATTACTCCATGACTAACAGTATAACCCTAGGAATGGTGTATAATGTTTACAAGTTTCAACACTATTTTTAAGACAACCCTATTATGTTTATGCATCATCAAGAATTGGTCAATGAAACAATGTTTAAAAGTTTCAGCACTATTTGCTAGGCAACCCTATCATGATTCATCAAGCATTGTCATATTTGATCAACAAAACACTCATGAAAGCTAGATTAATAAGGCAGATGCTTATTTCAATTTTAAAAATATCTCCACAACAACATTATCCGAAGGTGTGTCAAAAGATGAAAGGTGTAGTATTGCACCAACTTCTAGAAATATACATTAACCATAGGAATCTATAAAGGAAAAGCAGGGATATAATCCTCTAAAGCACCACACCGATGTTTGATTCATGAGGCTCTTCCTGAGAATCATGTGCACACTCACCCTTAACCTCTAGGGAGTGTTCTACTAAGAATGATTCTTTCAACAACTTCCAAGGTGGTGGTAGTCAATGAAGTACTATTGGCCACAACTCTGTTTGTTTTCTGTTGTTGATGCCTTTCTAGGAATTGTATCACTCAGCTCAAAATTCCTAGAAATATACATTAATCATTGGAATCTATAGAGGAAAATTAGGGGTACAATCCTGTAAAGCAGGGATACAATCTATAAAGGAAAAGCAGGGATACAATTCTCTAAAGATGCACTTTCCACATTAGAGAATGATAGTAATTGAATGATCATTAAGGAGTGGCAAGACCTCATTTCTATATCGAGATCACAATCAAAGCGATATTAAATATTGTGTTATGGCGAAGGACAATATCGAACTCCACCCATTTGGTCATAGACCACACACTTATGCACATCCTCCTCCACATACTTGTTTCCATCCAACACCACAAAGTACAATAGGCATGGTCCATGTGACACCAAACATATGTTTGATTCATGAGGCTCTTCCTAACAATATGTGCACACTCACCCTTAACCTCTAGGGAGTGTTCTACTAACCATGATTCTTTCAACAACTTCCAAGGTGGTGGTAGTCAATCAAGTACTATTGGCCACAACTTTGTTTGTTTTGTCTTGTTGATTCCTTTCTAGGAATTGTATCGTTCAACTCAAAAATCCTAAAAGGAATTTTCTATGGTGTGACCTAGATGGTTTGGTAGAGACTAGAGTTAGGGCTACTTGGGAGGCCTTAATCGTCCCCACATGGGGAGGGGGCCTCAATATCATTGTTCTAAACTTGAAAAGCAAGGCCTTAATGTGCAAGGTGGTGGTTAAGGGGCTCTCAGAACCTTGGAAATATGTCGTCATTTGATGTATATTGTCTCCTTCTATAAGTGGAGATTAGATGGACATCACTAGGTGGATCGTTACCTCATCCCATCAGGGCTCCCTCCTTATGGTTGTTATCATGAAGCTTGGGGTAGCTTCAATAGTTCTCTTAGAGAGTTCCCCTTTCCTCTCTAGAGGAGATTTATAGGAAGCCTATCATGTGAAATGAAATTATACTTGATGAATAGGGCATGCTACTTGGTACTTCTCACTACTTGTGGGGTGGTCTAGATGGGAGAGAGGTCTTGCTTCCCTGTGGGCTCTTGGAAGGATTTGAAAAACCTTTCGGATGATCATAAACTCTAATTAGTAAGTCATCTTAGAGGAATTGCATGGAGAATTCAATAGCTAATTGCAATGACACCCTTGGATTGGGTGGTACAAGTGATAGGCCTCATAGTCGGTGTACTTGGCCTAGGGCCTTTATGAGGTTAGGTATTCTGCTTCAAGTCATAGCACTACAATGTTTAGATGGGGATGCTTTGGTCTTTTACGTTGACTCTAGGGGAGGTTGTCCAGGACTTCAAATGAGATTGTCTTGAACATTGCTTTTCAGCCTATCCTAGTGGTAGGTCATGTGGAGCTATGTTTTTTGGCTTCAAGATGGTATCCAAATCCCAATCCAAATCACATGCCTTTGGATTCATGGAGTGTTTGGCCCTATAGAGGCGTTTGCATAAAGTATTTGTAGTGGGACCCAGAGAGTGGAAGTGGATTGATGCAAGGCACTAAGAAAGAGCCTCCCATTATTTGGTCATGTTATCAGGAATTATAGGTAATTTCGGCTTAGCCTCAAAGATTGGAGACCTACCAGTGCCCCTCATTGGGAAAATTTCTAGATCTTTACGGATCTGCAAAGATCCTTTTACAAGAGACTCTAGAAATCCCTCAAGAATAAATATATCACTCTTTTGTTGTGACTTTCTATCCATAGAAGGATTGCAGTGAACTGGTGAAGGCCAATTTTTGGGGCAGCGTCTATTTATTATCATTGCCATTCGGCTAAGGAGTTTATCTTAGCATTGTTTATGGGGCTAGATATAGGCAAGAACCATCTGAAAGTGGATTTTGAGTATGCTAAGCACTGTTGTTGTCTCTCCTTTCTTCATGACCTGGGGGATCAGTGGCTTGGCTCTCTCTCTCTCTCTCTCTCTCTCTCTCTCTCTCTCTCTCTCTCCCTCTCTCTCTCTCTCTCTCCCTCCCTCCCTCCCTCCCTCCCTCCCTCTCTCTCTCTCTCTCTCTCTCTCTCTCTCTCTCTGGGCCACAGGCATTTTAAGAGAGGCGTGACTCTTCTTGAACTCTTTTGGTTTGATGATATATAATTGATTCATACTCTCTAGATAATATTCCTCGCTTTGCATACAAGCATTGATATGCCTCGATGGATACTTATTGGGAGATTCTAGAGAGTAGTTTAGTGTGCCATATTGGAGAGCCAAATGCACAAATGCTTTGGATGGCTCCCAGGTCCACCCTTCATACACATTGGTCATTATATGGATAGACACTATACACATTGGCCAAGACACTATACACATCTTGATAGCCATATAGGGTATTCTTGAGTAACCTCCCCTGAGAGGACTGTTTCTCTTAGGGAGTGAACTAGCTCCCCAATTTTTTTAGAGTCCTCTATAGCATTGAGGTGGCATTCTCAGTGTCAATCATGGATTTTCTCTTGCTCTATAGGATGATAATTTTTTTGCCCTTGGGGGATGTTTTTTCATGCTTGCATGATGTTTATCTACAATGATTTTTGCTCTTGGTATTTCTTTCATATTTTAAGAGAAGCCCTTTTCATGGAAACAAAAATAGCATTTGGCCAAGAGGCAATTGGGCTAGGAGAATTTCTCATGCCAAGCCTAGGGGTAGTAGTGCAGTGTACAAATGACTAGGAGAAAACCCTAAAAAAAAGGCTAGATGAATTGATGAAGATTGATGAACTATGACTCCAGGCACCCTGGTCACAAAGTGTAATACAAAGGAGGAGGATGCTATGACATGATTGACACATGTTTTTCATCCTTGCACGATGTATATCTACAATGAGTTTTTCTCCTGTTGTTTCTCTCATACTTGATTACCTAAGGAATTCACAAATTCTTCAACATATGCATGGTGTATGCAAGTTTCGTAAACGTAGAGTGTCTTGAAATGGGTGTGTCAATGAGTATCACATGGGAGGTCGGAATCATACTTTGATTTTTCAATAAGTGGCCCCTTTAAACCCAATTGGATTCCACACCTTAAAATACACAAGATGTTAGCTTTCCAATACATGTAGAATGCATAAAGTTTGGTCTTTAAAGTATACATGAAGCAAGAGATCTGTTGGGATGTGTGAGTCGAAATCAGTTGCACATGAATACCTCCCAAAGTATGAAATTTTTGCAAATAGGTGTTTAGACCCACATAGTGGTGACAACACAGAGTAAATATAATTACAATTACACAACAACAATAATAATTCTAGAAGAAGCTATAGTGCTTAATCAAGAAGATATTCCAAAGAAAGAAAACAAAGAAGTAATAGAAGCAACTTTAACAATATTAGAAAGTGCATAATTAACAACATGACAACAATAATTATAAAAGAAATGCCATAAAGTTATAGTGCTTAAGTTAAGAAAATAAATAGAAGCAACTTTGAGTTCATGGCCAAAGTAATGGGAATTGAAGAATGAACATCTTGTAGAGAAATAATTCAAGTTCTCAATTGGATGGCAAATATTATGGATGACGAGTTTAATGCTCTCATGAAGAGTCAAACATGGTCAATCATATATCTTTTAAAAAAAGAAGCCAACCAGCTGTAAATGGGTTGACAAACTCTAGTTCCATTAGGGATGGAAAATTTGAAGGAAGGTTAGCTATTAATTTAGGTTATTCATAGGAATCTACGACAGACTATGAAGAGACATTTGCATCAGCTACAAAATGACCATAATTAGAATAATCATTTGCTTTATTTTCTCGTCTGATTGGCCTATCCATCAAATGGATGTGCGAAATGCATTTTGGAATGTTTCTTTAGATGAAGAGATCTACATGACATAGCCGAAATGAAAACAATTAAACTTTTGTACTAATAATGCAGTCTCTTTGTCTTACTCATTTACGCATATAAAATACCTAAAACATATGCATAGTGTATGCAAGTATTTTAAACATAGAGTCTCGAAATGGGTGTGTCAAGTATTACATGATGGAATCTCACAAAGTCTTACTTTATTTTTGGCCTGCCTTAGGTCTAAGTGAAGGTGGAATTTTTTGAGGGCCTGCCCCCATTTTTCTCCCCTTTTTTGGGTGTGCCCCTTTTTTCTCTACTTACTCCCCCTTTTTTTGGGCCTGCCCCCTTCTCTCTCTCTCTCTCTCTCTCTCCTTCTCCTTCCTTTCTTCTACTAGAATAATCACCCCCCATCCTCCTTCCTTTCTTCTACTACTATTGCTCCAGGGACCTTTTGGGCAGGACTTATGAATGACAAAAGTCATTCACTTGTTAAATTAAGGGGACCCTTTAAACCAATTGGTTTCCACGCCTCAAAATATACAAGATGTAAGTTTCTTAAATAAATGTAGGATGCACAAAGTTTGGTTTTTAAAGTATACATGAAGCAAGATTTCCATTGGGATGTGTGAGTGAAATTGGCTCGACGTGAATACCTTCTAAAGTATGGAGAATTTGCAAATGGGTGTTTGGACCCCTATGGAAGATACTTTGAGGGAACCCTACTACTAGGGTTGGCTTAGAAATTGGACTAAAGCTGTGAAATACCAAGAACAAAATGCATGCCCATGGTAAGGCTATGTAGTATAGAATGGACAACTTAAAAACATGAGACCGTAACGACAAGAGATGGGGTGGGATTGTTACTTACCATGCATGTGACGATCTTTAACAAGCCTATGGCATCACTTTACTCAATGACGTTTGTGGGACCCAAGTACATTTGTAAGGGTGTGGAACTGTTGGGCCAACGGCCTTTGTGTGAGATTACGAGAAGAAATAGGGAGGCCAATTTTTGAGAAAACGGCTCCAACATATGGGATGGCAAAAATGGCTCCTGTACTTACTGTTTGTAAAAGACGAGTGATAAGCATGTCGGCAAACGTGTTGTTCTATAAAAGTAGGTAGGTGTTCTTGACTTGTGGACTTGCAATAACAAGTATGGCACTGATTAGGCCGATCACAGGTGCAAGCCCACTAGATGGAAACTTTTGGGATCCCACAAGGGACTTTTTGAGATACCATAACAGACTTTTTAGGGTCCCCGAAGAGACTTTTTACGATACTGATTACATTGGTACCATTTATTGGCTAGATGCCAGGCTGGGAAGTTGGACCCCATGAAATATAATGTCATCCATGCTGGTTCATATAACAGTGACTACGCTCATGACACTTGCGAGGGGCACATGGTGAGCAGTTGCATCGTAAGGAACCAAACACCCACTTGCATCGTAAGGTGTAAGCCTCTCCGAATGGGACTAAAGTAAAGCCAGGGTGGGGTTAGAAAAGGGAGGCGATGAAACCCAAGCATGATTGATTTGTCTTTTGGGACGGTCGGCTTCGTCGTTGAAAGTTGAGGCTTCTTCTTCCCCCTTTCATACAAGAGCACGGACAAGTTGGCTGTGGCTATGCTTGCTCCTCTTGCTTGAGGCCTTATCCATCATCACTCCCCTCTCCAGGTATGTGAGCTTCCTCCTCGATCTCCTTTCCGTCACTCGAGCTCTTTTCTTTCGCGAAATTCCGTTCGTGGCAGGTCTGGTGACAGGGAATTCGCGCAAGGATCTCCGATCCTGGCTCTCTCCTCCTCTTTCTTTTTAGATCCTCTTGGGGATTATTTGAGAGAGAGAGAGAGAGAGAGAGAGAGAGAGAGAGAGAGAGGTTATTCAGCATAAAACCAACCAGAAAAGAGAGAGAGAGAGATTATTCAGCATAAAACCAATCTTCTGGTTTGATCCTGTCCCTGCATGTGCCATGCATTCAGTTTTCTCTATGTAACTTTTGTTGCAGGTCTTATTTTCCCCTCCGCTACCATGGCGCTAGGTCAAGCAGGCAATATTGCATTGGGGACTGCTATCACTGGTATCCTGTCATTTATTTTCGGCGTTGTGGCTGAAAACAAGAAGGTGTGTTCGGCAACTTGAAAATTTGCTCCAGGGAGTGATAAACAAGTGCCAAACTTAAGTGTGTTGTTTTAGAAGCTTATGCTTTGCCTTTCTGGAAAACAATGAAGCTTATGCTTTGCCTGTGCCTTACAGCCTGCAAATGGTACTCCAACGTCAGTCGGCGATATGACGTATGCTTGTGTGTACCCTTCTGATCCGTCGATAGCTCTGGGTGCTTTGTCCATAATCTTTTTATTTATTGCTTCCATATCTGGTGTGGTCTCTATTTTCTACCCTTACGGCAAGCAATCTGTTCCCGTGGCTGCACTTTCAAGGAGCAAAATGCTGGTGGTCTTTGGCTCCATCTCTACGTGAGATTACTACCCTTGGTACCTAGAAATATCGTCTTTTTTTGACAATTTTAATTAATACTACGACAAGCAAGTCTTTTTGCTTTAATTGGAAAGCTAGCGTTGAAATGTCCAAAAGGCTCCGTTTTTCTTAGATTTTCAACTTGTCTTGTGGTGCAGCGTCCTATTTTTTGTGTCGGAAGGACTTCTGATGTGGGCCACTATCACCGAGGGTATGCACAGGACCAATAACATTCACACCACTCCACATTGCCCTACAGCCAAAACTGGCCTCATGGGTGGTGCAGCTTTCCTAGCTTTGGACACGACACTTTTTTGGTTGATTTGCCAGATGTTAACGATGAACGCTAGAGAAGATCACTTGGAACCTTATGATGAGGATGGCAAGGGATCCTATGGTCACGTCGTTGCTGCTGAGTACACTGCTGTATCAGACCATCCTGCTCTAAAAGTATGAGCGCTTATGGTGCACACCTAGTCTGTCATTGAACTGTAAGGACTTATTTAGTCTTGGTGTATAATATGCGCTTAAAAGTTGCTCTCTGTAATGTGGAAGGTCTACTATTCACTGCTCCACTATGTTAAAAATGGTCTCTCCATGTAGAGTCCAAAATTTGCATCATTTTGATAAGTGAATGGTAACAAATATCGTGGGCTCTTGGTAGTATGGAAGGGAGCCTCAAGCAAGTTGACGTTGCTATTTTTAATGTAGTTCTCCTTTATAAAGGTCTACTGTATTTCTTGGCATGCATCTGTGTTGCTACCCATGCTTATAATATGCAAGGCCTGTCCTGTATAAGAGTTATTGACACTTCTAAAGCTAGATATGCTATTTTGCGTATGTAACTCTGTTTAAATAATTTCTACAGTCAGAATCAATAACTCTTTGTATGAGGTTTTGGAAGCTTGCCAGCATTCATGAGGATAAAGGAGCGTGTTGTCTGTTCTGAGGTTGTCTTAGTTGGTTGGTTTGTTTATCTTTGGTGCATGAGCGTGTTGTCTGTTCTGTGGTTGTCTTAGGTGGTGGTTGAAATTCACACGTCGTATTTGTTTATCTTTGGTACTAACGAAAAATTTCCACAGGTCCTCAGATAAATGGAATTGTTTTGCACCCACCATTATGCATGATAAACTACCGATTGTGCTGGGTGTCAGGTGATTGACTTCAAAGTTTTTGCTACTAGTTATCTCTAACCTCTCTAAATAGTGACCTGCTTGCACGAGCTCTGATGCCACGTGGTTTCCAAATTTATGCTTTCAATAGATTTATTGTAATTATGGATACGACTTTTGGTTTAGACCCTGAGCATAGAAATTCATTGGAGTTTTTTATTAGTCTTGGTTGTATAAATGGACGTTCACTTGTATGTGTGATGTGGATATGTGTGCATTTGCTTATAATTTGTCTACACTTTCCATTGGGTGCTGATGACATATGGATACGTATGCGTTTGTTTATAATTTGTGACTCTCTTTATTGGGTGCTGATGACATGGGGGACAAGAGCTATGTTTATGGTTTTTATATTGTTGGTGGGTCAAAACTACGCTGTTTGTTTTGCTTTGTGGGAGGCATGTTACTATTTTGATCTAGATGTACATCTGTTGGAGCTTATAGTTCAAGCTTGGATATTTCCCAGCACCCAAAGGGCTCCAAGTTCCAACGTCTTTGACACAGAAAGGAAGCTTGTACTTGTGGCAGTGCTCGTTAAGCAGTTTTTATCTTTGTGCTGCCTCTGTCTGTCTGCGTCTCTTCCCCTCTTTCCTACTCTCCGTTTATTTCTTCTCTCTCTTCTGCACTGTAATGTTGGAAAGTCTGCTTGTAGGCCTTTCCAATGTAAAATCTGTGTATACTGCTTAATCAATAGTAAACCACTATAATTTACTCAGAGATTCCTAGCATGTACAATTTTAAACACAACAAATCCCCTCCGAGGTGGAGATGCAATAGTATTCATAAGTGGACAAGATAGAGGCAACAAGCGTGGCCCACCTCTTGGTGGGCACCTTTTTTTTGTTGTGCGTGTGGGGAATCTCGAGTGAAATGTTTCTCGCTCCACAAGAGAGGGAATCTTACGTGAAATAGTTATCAATGCACAAGATATAGGGGCAAGATAGGGCTTGCCTATTGTGTGTGTGTGATGTGTGTGGGGGGGGATCCCATGTGAAATGTTTATCGCCCCCTAATAGAAGGAATCTTACAAGAAATAGAGGGAATCTTACAAGATGGGGCTTGCCTATTGTATGTAGAGTGCACGTGCAAAGGTGGGACCGACCTATTGGGACTTGCATGCGTGTACATAGAGTAACCCAAAATGAGATGGACCTCAACTAGCTAACTCTAAGGAAAAACGAGACTTGAATAACATCCAATTCCCAAACCTATTCCTTGGACCAAGGAATTACAAGGTGCATAAACATTTACAATTGTTCATATTTGGAAGCTTCTTTGCATAAGCATATCTAAGGAACCACCTTCGAGAGAGGAAACGTGTGTTGGAAAAAGTGAAACTAGGGAGTACACATTTTTTTTGGCTACGAGGTAAGAAGAGTGGTATGTGAAACTAACGGTCTAGTTTAGGACATCCATGATGTTATGTCGCAAATAGGGGTTAGAAGCTTTTGATGTGGCAAGCCCCATCATGATGAAGGGGATGGTTGACACATGGCACCAATCCACTAGCCTCTCTTGTGGCCTTGCTATGTGTCACCACAGGCATGCACTCACCATGTCACTCACTCTAGGCTAACCAACGAGATGTAGGCATTGCATCTATGGCACGTTTTGATGCATCAGGCACACGGTGTTAGTGTGCCACTAAGCCAAGGTTGAAGCCTTGCCTTTTGTGAGAAGCCAATAGGACCTCTTGGTAACTAAGGGTTGCTATGTGTGAGGTTCCTTCTGTGTTTGTAGTTTAGTTGTTGCACATTCATTTGTATGGTTTCATTCTACCTAATGTTGGCATTTCCATTGTAGCAATTCGCACGTTCATGCATGTGTGTGGGTATGTGTGCGCGTGCTTGTGTGTGCACTATTCCTACATGTGCATGTGGATGGGGGACTAACTACATGTTTTTCTTTCATGGCATTTAATGTGTACATAACAATATTGGTCTAAAATTTGTAACTTGAGATTCTAAAGTGTAATCATCATGATTCCAAAGCAAGCCTTTTTTTAAAAAATGCATATAAAATCACATGCTAAAAAACCAATGAATCTAGAACTTCAAAATTCATATTAATGCACATTTTAGATGTGGATCATAGATACATAGAATTAGTTTAATTCAATTAATTTAACCTAAAGTAACCTAAAGTAACCTAAAGTAATCAAATTAATGCAACTCAATTGATGTAACCTAAAGTAACCAAATCTAACTAACTTTACCTAGCATCAGCTAGCAGGGGAAAGGGGATGAAGATGAGGGAAGGGGGATAGAGACTTGGAAGAGCCACACAAGTAGAAGGGGGATGTTAGAATTCAAGATTTCAACAAAATCCTCAACATTGTGAGAGCATGAAATACAGCTTGATTCAAGAATCCAAATAGAATAATTAGAATTGAACAATACACTTATTCGATTGCAAGAATCCAAATAGAATAATTAGAATTGAACAATACACTTATTCGATTGTTGCATGAAATCGAAGCCGATGCAAAAAGGGCAAGGAGATACGATGATTTTTGGGATGACGCGAAGTTGGCAAGTGCTTGAAGAAGAGAGCAGCAACGGAGCAAGTGATAGCAAGGATGAGGGACAGAAAAGGGGATGCAAATTTGATGGGGTGGAGACAGCCTTGTGAGCAGGGAAGCAGGTGATGGAAGCAAAGAGAGGCTCTAGGGTGGGAGATGAGGGAAGGAGGAGGGGAGGCGCATCAATCACTGACCTGCTCAAGTGTGATAAATGAAAAGACGATGCCTTTACCAACCAACCTTGCAAATAGATATTGTAATCAGTGGCACTATATGATAGTGACTGTTCGAGGGGGGGTGAGGGGATCCTAACACTTTCGGAAGTATTACCAGAGGCCTAGGGCCACTAGTGCGAGAAGTAAGACATGCCATGGGTGTCACTGATGGTGCGTAGGTGAATGCTAGTCAATGGTGTCAATGATGTGCGAGCGGTGCAAGTGCAGGAGTGATGTGAGCAAGAAGAAGACTAAAGTGGAACAACATCATAAAAGCCAACCCTCGACATGAACAGAGTAGAACTCCAACCACATGACACAGGGTCCGTTGTACCAAGTGAAGGGAGAGGAGGGGAGAAGGAGAAGCAAGCAGAGATGGGAAGTAGCATAGTTCATTAGAAGGAATGAGTCAAATACTCATGAAAGTTACACTAGATGACTGATACACTAGGAGAAGGTACACACGAGGCAAGCTCTTGACTCTAGCCTCTCTCTCTCTCTCTCACTCACTCACGCCCTCCGCCTCTGCTAGAATGTCCCCCCTTTTCTCCCGTTTTCCCCTCTTCACCTTCTCCTCATCTGCTCCCCTTTGCTGGAAATCCCCTTCCCTTCTTTCTTTTGGATGTCTTCATGCATCTTTAGTCGTTCCATCGTTTGTCGATTGCTTCGTCCTTGATGGCTTCTGCAACTCTCCAGCCTATTCTGAGTCAGTGAATCCAGTGGTCCATGCCTACTCCTGTCTATTTCATGTGCTAATGACACTAGTTGGTTCTGAGGGTTGGTGCACCACCTATACCTCTTAACTGCTGGACTGCTTCCCATGTCCACCAACAGGTGTACCGCCTGTGCACCTGTGCAGTGTGTCAGTACTTCACTCTTATTAACTTTGACCATGGTCGGCCGAGGTTGAGGTTTGGTACTCCTCGGTCATGTACTACTCCCATCATATCCAAGTCATGTCCAGGTCTTGTCCAAGTCATGTACTGTCAAGTCATGTATTGGTCGCTCTAGAGTGACCAAGATGTGAACACATGTGAACACGATGCGATTAGGTGTGACCAAGGTCTAACAACCTTGGCATGCTGCTCAAGTGACCATGACGTGACCCAGAGTACAATAGATCCCCTGCCACTATCATTCACCATCCCGGTGAATGATTGAGATTTTGTGTGAGAAACTATAAATGGTTCATAAGAAAGTGACCTTGAGTCTTGACATCCCTAAAACTGAAAAAGAAATGGCTCATGGCCTTACAACTCCAAAATTGAAATAAAACTGGCTCATAGCTATACAACTCCAAAAGTAAAATAAAACTGGCTCATGGCCATACAACTCCAAAACTGAAACAAAACTAGCTCATGGCCATACAACTCCAAAATTCCTTTATTTACATGAGAACTGCAGAATCCAATTGCATGGAGGTGGGGAAAAAGAAATGCCAAAGTGAAAGATCCAAGAGCCACAGCTTGGTGGATGGTCACGGAGGGGGAGGGTGTGGTGGTGTGTAGATGTCGTGGGGTTGGTCTTTGCCTCCTCCTCAATTGTGTCCATGAGGTTGCGGATGTCTTCATACTTGGATTTATATCGGTGGTACCCAGACTTGTAATGATTATATTTAGATTTGAGTGCACAATTTTCAGTTTGCAGCCCATGGAAGTCATCTTGCAACTTGGAATTTGATACTTGGAGATAGTCCTTCTCCTCGAGAATCTGCTTCATCTGACTTTGCAACACCTCGACTTATTGATCATCAGTATGCTTGTCCTCTGATAGTGAGGTGTATCTGTCCTATAGGGCTGCAAAGCTCCCTCTGGATCTCAGCCTGCTGGGCTGAATGATGTCCTCCAAAGCCTTCTTGCTGGTTGCTCACTCTGCCTCCTTCGCTCCAAGACACTATTGAAGCTCGTCCTGTTGAGCTTTCCACTCAGCCTCTCTTGCCTGTAGAGTTGTTCGCCACTCCGCTTCTTTCACCTGTAATGTTGTATCCCATTCTTTATGCATGTTTGCTACCTTCTTTTCATGTTTCAAGTAGAGGTGCTGCTTCTGTGACAGTAGCTTGCAAACCTGACCTATAGTATTGAAGAGGGAGGCACCCATCTGAATGAAGTTGTCATCTTTGATGTGCTGAGCCATATGAAGCGATCTTTTGGCCCATGCATACCTGTCTGGATAGGTCATGTGGTTAGTCATGTTGATGAGTTCGCCATATTCCTCGAAAGCTGCTTTCATTCCTTTCTCCTCTGGGTCCTTGAGAGTTGCCACCACCAAAGCGAGTGTGTCGATGTCTAGATAACAACTCAGAGCTCGGGACGCTTTCTTGTTGGAAGCGAGCATCTCTTGTAAGAGAAGAGTGAAAAATTGATCCAGGTCCTTCTCCTCCATGCAAACAGGAGACTGCTTGTGCTTTAGTGCATATAAAAGCTGTTTGTGATCTTGGCTCTATTCTTGTATCTGTGCCTCATGGCCCATGGGTGAAGAGCTCTCCTTAGGAGGATGCGAAGTATATATCTAACATATCATTCTGAGGCAGTGGAGGACAATTAGCTTGAAATGGTAACTTATCCCCAGCAAAAATAACTTCACCAGGTCGAGTTTCAAGCGGGTCCTGTTTAGTAGCCTCCAAAGTTTGAGCTCAGTCGTCGAGACACCCAGGGTGGTGTCCTCGTCTCATCAGTAGTTACCAGAGTAAGATTTAAGTTTAGTAACCTTTGTCGCTCCGATGCCTCTCTAGCATTAGATCCCAAGGCAGAGGTCCCTACTGCCATAACTACTAACGATTGACCATCTTGCGCTGTGGGAGCAATGTACGTAGCTGTGCAGCCTACTGACACTAATGTGATGATTGGGGTGGGGATGGTCATGACTGCGGGGGAGGTAAGTGGTGATGTCATGCCATGGGTGAGATTTGAGGAGGGAAGACAAGTGACTGGAAGAACATCATCAGTCGGGAAAATCGAATTCTGCCTCGAAGGGAATGGATGGAAAGGCAACTTCCGCATGAGAAATGGATGGCTCAGAAACATGTCCTGTAGATGTGGTGTAGCAAGAGTGGGAGTGGATACTGGAGAGGGAGAGGCAACAGAGACGGATGTAACAGAGAGTGAAGATGTTGGGGCTGAAGCAAGAGCCAATGAAGCTGATCTCAACTGGGAAACCATAGGAGCGGAAGGTGGATGGTGAGGAGAAGAGGAAGTATGGGAAGGTGGTGGGAAAAGTCCAAGTGAGGCAGCCCGCCACTGGTGCAAGAGGTAGGTGAGGTGAGGTCCACAAGTACATGTGTGTGTGCCTCTGCGTGTGCGATTTCGTACAGTGGCCCGAAATGTTGAATAAAATAGGGATGCAAAATCATACTGAGTGATAGTGAAGAGAGCATTCAGAGCAAGATGGATACCTTTTGTGATGTAGTAATGCCCTAGTGTTGAATAGAAGCGAGTGAAGAAGTAGCGAGTGATTACTGCTTCTCTGCTTCCACATTCCAAAACCTTCTTGTAATCATAGCCTCTCCAATTGGGTTTGCAATGTGAAAGGAATGAAAGAAGCTGTGGTGAATCATCAGAAGGAGGCTAGTGGGATTGCTTGCATAGAGAGGCTATAGGTTGTCCTATTAGCATGGATGGTCCACAATAGGCCATCAAGTCCACTCCAAATCATTTTGGCTAAATTTGGGGTCCCCCAACTCAAGCTTGATGTAGCATTCCGGGTGATCACATACCTCCACCAAGTTAAGGATTTTGGTTTTTCAACCATAGGTCAATGAAGCTTACAATGGTTAGCCACATCCATGGCATTAGCAACTTAGGGGATCAGAGATGTTGGGATGCTGGTACTTGCAAATGGTTTACAAGGCTAGGACTCTACATGGATAGATTTCCTCCCTTTCAATATCCTTGGGGCTGCCTATATTTTGCTCACCTATCATGAGTCTAATTAGGCCACTTTGGAGGATCTCATTCATCTACATATATATAGGACTGGGCTAGCCCCTAGTGATCTTCCTGTGAAGCTCAACTTCTATACAGCTATTGAAGGAGGGCTTCATTGACCCACAAGGCTACACGAAGACCCAACTCCCCCACTCTTTGAAGATTTTGATTGGGAAGCTCCACGGTTTCTCATACTAATTATGCATTAAGACTAGATAGGATAACATCATGCTAGAGAGGGCTGCACTTGCACCCTATGTGGTTTATAAGAGATTGAGTTAGAGGAGCACTTCGATTTCATATCTTCTGTGTACTATGAGATTTAAGGAAATTACCATTGCCTTTCCAGATATGGATTCCTCTTTGGCCTATTGGTCCACCGAGATTAGAGATGTTTAATAGTATTCATTCATGAGGATGCATGCCAAAGAGGCCAACTGCTTTGGATACACAAATAAGATCATGGGGATTAGCCAAACTCCACCTAGAGCATGATCACCAAGATTTGTAGTTTAGGTAGCATAGGCCAGTAGTCGCATGGGACATGGTGTAGCTGAGGGCCAAAGTAAGAGAGATGATAGACCCATCCTCAATCCATCAATGTGTTGATGTATAGATGAGGCTTGGTTTTCTAGGCAAGTGACACAATTGATGAGAGTGATGGTGGCACTTGTTTGACAAAGAGCCACTAATGACCAGCTAATTTGACTAATATCAAAGCTCTATCACAGCTTTCATGCCAATGAAACACCAATCACCACCGAGCCTCTCTTTGCCAAGACCCTCTTATCCATTATAAGAAGTTTCCTGGTGGATTTGGTTTTTGAGACAACATACAAAGGACTACTACAGTGATACCATAGCGGACTTGGTTTCTTAGACAACATATAAAGGACTGCCACAATAATACCATAGTATGGATTTCTTATCCTCCCCATGGGTTTTAGATATGTAGTGTTTGTATTTGTATTTTCTTGGGTGCAAATGACCACTTAGTGGCTCCATCCATTTAGCTCATTGCATCTCATTTTTCAATGTCATAGACCCTTTGATCATTCAAAGAATTTAAAGAACTTTCTTTCTTTGTTTTTCTCTCTTGCCCCGTGTATTGTCCCTCTTTCATATTTGCAACTTGCTATTAGAATGGTTTGGTGTTGGGTGAGTAGTACATGGCAACAATCCTCCTCGTAGAGACGACTTGGTATGGACAAAATAGTATGCTAACCAGATGAAGGAATAATCATCTAAACAACAATAGTAGAAGATATCTAAGATTTATTGATTATCTCTTGACCTTAACATGTTGTCCACAAACATTTCCACCATAGTTAAAAAGCTCATGCTGTATATAATAGAATATAGAAACGAACCCTTACCAATGTCCAACCCTCGTCCATGTAAAATGACTTTGTATTGGATTTTTGATGATGATCTTAAAATATTAATTATTAATTTATTAAATCTTCCTTGAAAAGTAAGAAAAGACTATTCATTCCTACCACCATATTGATCATAGTATCCTTACAATCTTGGAGAAGTAGCAAACCTGAAGCAAACCGAAAGGGGATGGTTTGCTTTGCTCTAAGGTATGTTGATCACCATGGTAGCATGGTGCTACTGATGTGGGTATTACCTAGCATTGTTGCAAACCATATGATACAACCTATCAGCAATAATAGAGAATGGAAGGAAAGGAGGTTGTATTATTGCTAACACAAAATATAGGAGGCAATATGGGGAAAATGGAAAAGAAAGTGTGTTTAATGATAGCACACCATCATAACTACTATCCTCAATATCATAATTATTTTATGCACATAGACACTCTTGTATATTGATCTAGTTATGATGAAACTAAGTAGATAATGAGAAGAAGAAGGCCACTATTACCATAATTGATATCATCATCAAGATACATATGTTCTGAATCCATGTGATCAACTCAAGAATTTGATATTATATCATCAACATGAGCATTTATATCCATTCCCTTTCAACAATGAATCTCATAATAATAATGTTGTTGAATCTCATAATAATAATGTATATTCACCTAACATTTAGAATTGGTAGAATACTTAACAAGGCATGCCGATTTAACCACATGTTCAAACACAAGGTCCTAAATGAGAATCATGACATTTGAGGTCCACATGTCAATCAATGCAACAACCTCTCACAAAAATTTCAAGTCCTTTGAATTGTCACTTACATTTAAAAGGACATCTTGCTTACATGAAATGTTAGATAGTTTCTCAAGTGCATCCTAGAGCTTGATGCAAGATGAAAATCTCCACATGACAATTGTGTACTTGCAAATAGATATAAAACATGACTAAAAGTGACTAATATATATGCAAAATTTATTGAGATACATGTTGGCTTTTTCTTGTGATGGAGCAAACCTCATGGGGTTAAATGTGAAGTTTCATTAAGGTCCAAGGTATCTTGCAATTTGTCAGCTCACCGTGCAATGGTTCGCATCAAAGCTTTTTGACATGGTTTCATTGAAGGAAGTGTTCTATTTCTCTTCATGTAGTTCAATGGAGTGGTCTAGGAGCTGCTCTTAGATTGTGCCAAAATGCACTTCCTAGATGGTTAGTTGATGCTGGCAAGACAGTGGTCTTATGGCTCAGAGAAACTTCTGAACTTCTTGGCTATCACTAGGGTCAGCAAGTAGTTAGCATGAGAGTAGCTTTTGTTTTCTAATTAAGAGAAGAATACAAAGGCATACATCCACCTACTTTTGTTTTTGGATTGAGAGAAGAATACCTAGGGCATACATCCACTTTTTAAAAGTGTATCCAAGCCATTCCTTTGCTTGAGCTTTGATCAGTTTTGAGAGAAATTGTTAGGTAACCTAGTCTAAGTCCACTAAGTCCAGTCTACTAGAGCGATATTGATATGTCATAAAATTTGATGGCAAATTTTTTGATCTTGGCAATTTGTTCATCTACTCCTCTTGGAGAAATGCCTCTAAGGGGTTGTGTTAGGGTCCTAGAAGAAGTTGTCCAACAACAAGGGTGAGGTCTTGTAAAGTCTAAAATAGAGGTATTTTACCATTTGTCAGCTCGCCATGCAATTGTTCACGTTGTCAAATCTTTTTACGGTGGTTTTGTTGAAGAAAGTGTTATTTTTTCTCCCCATGTGGTTTGAGGGAGTGACTCTATGAGAATATAGGAGTTTTTCTTAAATTGTGGCTAGAAGCTAGTTCTTAGCTAGTATGTTGATGCTGGGCAAGACATTGGTCTTATGGATCTAAAGAGACTTTCAAGCTTCTTGGCTCTCATCAAGGTCAGTAGGTATCAACCTTTGAGCATCATATTGGAGTCATTCCCTCTCATATATATTTGCAAGTAGCTACTAGTCGTGACATCTCAATCTTTGTGTTTGGAGTTCTATCAATTTTTATGTCTTAGTGTTTTTTTGGCTAGCTTGTGTGGCAAGGTATTAGAGTCTTGTAAGGACCTTTGTGACTACATCTATTGTTATCTATAGTCTTTCCAAGCCACAATAAGCATGGCCATGTGAGAGCTAGTCTAAAGCTTTCTTGATGTCTTTTCATATAATAAAGAGTGTCATTTTTTTGTCTTTCTCCTTGTGAGACTCCTTTATTTTATGCAATATTTACTTTCAGTGTGAGAGAAGATTTTGTCTTAGGACTAAGAGAAGAATACCTAGGGCACACATCCACTTTCTAACATCACACGAAACACATAGATAGAAAGTAGAGGCCTAAGAGTTAAGTAAATGAATATGAGTTATTGGCTTATGTAAGTTTGTCCTTAAAGTCTTGTGTGTAGGTGTTTAACTAACACCACTACTTTACCACCACTAGTGATATATGCTTGTACTTGCTTGCATAACACTTAGTAAGCACTATCAATGATCACTATTATGGCTCTTAATTATGCTTATGTGAAAATAATCTTGGAGAATGAGAGAACTTGTGACCTACATTCTGCAATCCCCAAGCAAGATTGTCTTACTAAGTTTCCCAGCCACCAGAGTCTTGTTGTCCCCCCATCCACTTCTGTGCAAACCTACCCCTGTGCGGCCTATGCAAGAAGCTCTTACATGCCTTCCCTTTCATTGATGCACATGCTTACCCATGTCCAGCTACAACCTCCCAACAGGTCCCTTCATCCCAACATTTACAAGGCTTTTGGCTATAGACACAAAATTCATCTTCGGTCTACTTCCACAGAGGTTAGCCAAGGTGGATTCCACACAGGTGTTGGAATATGCTCTTAAGCCATACCACCTAAAATTCCCCATAAGGAGTCAAAAGTAGGTTCCTATGGAGCAGAATGCATAGTGGAACATTTCAAAAAATCTGACTCTCCAAGTGGGTCCCCATGGTGAATTGGCCAAGCTACTCCTAAATGAAGATTTGCACTCATTTCATAGGTGGGTTGGGCCATGGGAGAATTCTTTTGTACTCCTCTTGCTTCAAATATGGGAAATTTATTTTATGTATTGAGGGCATGGGCTTGGGAACCCTTGGTCATGGGGATCCAAATTGAAATGAAAAGTAGAGGCTTCACTCTAGCTTGCTTGCTGGACATATAGACTAAGCCATGTAGAATTTTCACTCCACATGTAATTTTCCCTCCATGGGGACTGCTCTTAGGAGGGAGCATAATTTGGCAATAGATGGGACAAGACATCACCAAAGTAGCCTTTTGACATCATTTCACAAGAGGGAGGTGACTACTTGGCTACTTTCTTACAAGAGTCATCCATTGAGACCCATCATCCTATTGGAGTCGCAATGCTTTTCTAGAGTCAACCATTGACAATGAAGATAGTCTCCTCAAAATTTCCAAGGGTTGGGAGGTGTGTAACCTAAGGACAGCGTAAGATTATCATCTCATAAGAGTTGTAGTGAGCCCTCACCTCCTTAGTCATTTTTGCATCCTGAATGTTTATAATCATAGAGTCAACAAAAGTTACTCAGCAAGTACATAACATTCCTAGCTCTCTCATGCCATGTATTGAAGTGCTTGCACTTGTTGTGTAGTAGGAGCCTCAAGAAGAGTTTCTTGCTCATCTCTTGTGATTAACACCCAAAATACCTTTCCCATAAGGAAATTTATCTGCCTAGAAAAATTTCATCCAAAATTTCCATGCTTGGAAATTGTTATTATCCAATTTATCATTAACAATTGCAAAAAGATTGTCTGGCATTTTGAAGCCTTGAAATCATCTTACAAACTACAACTCATAGTGTATGCATACCTCATAAGGGAAAAATGCACAACTTCCATAAATTTGAACTTCTATCTCACTAGGACAAATTACAACCAATGCAATCAACAAAAGTGGCAAGCAACCACACATTAATTAAATTGACATATTTGCATAAACACAATCAACCAACAAATGGCATATGGTTCTTACAATGTTTGCATTAAGGACCTATCTATTGCAACTTTGCATAGAGGCAAAAAAAGGGCATACATAGTTCAAAATGAACACTTATCTTAAGTGTCATCAAAGACCTTACATCGTAAAAATGGGCTCTAAGACAAAGATTTTGTAAGAAAAGTTGCTACGAATTTATTTTGCACAGAGTAACACTCTTGTTACTCACAAGCAAGAGCGTCTCAATTTAACACAATGCACTTTTTACTCGTGATTGTGGTACCTATTGATTTGTGCTCCCTAAACTCAAAACAAAAAGAGACGTAGATCCTCTTACTATAGTATCGCGTCCTTTGCTTGTTGTTTGAGTTGTGAAGATAGTGGGAGAGAGGGAAGGAGTCTCACTTGCAGCTTTCTCACATACACAATGGGGGAATACACACAAAGGTGGAGGTTGAAAACAGTTTTCCTCTTCTTAGTTGTGAAAGCCAAAAAGAACTCTAGTACAAAGAAATAGAAGAACCCTATATGTGGGTCTCAAACAAAACTCAGCTAACTAAGGTGGCATACTAACTGAGCCACGAACTAGAGTAGATAAGGATAGCTATCATCCAGCTATTATTCATGGGTGGTGTACCAACCGCATCTGTAGCTAACAAGTTGGTGACATAAATGCACAACGGTCACCCTGGCATATCATGAGTGGAGCTCGATATCTCAACACTCCCCCTCAAGCTCAATCCCAATTCCTACACACCAAGTAGGTCTCTGAACTTGTGCAGCTTCTCTGCACCCAATGCCTTCGTGAATATGTCAGCCACCTGATCCTCTGTGCTGACATAAACTAGATCAATAAGACCTAGTAAAACCTTCTCCTGCACATAATGATAATGCACCTCAATGTGCTTTGTTCTAGCATGATAGACTGGGTTATTTGCCAAGTGTATACTGCTCATGTTGTCACAATAAATGACAACTGGCCCATCTGTAGACTGATGCATATCATAGAGTAGCTTATGCAACCAAGCTACCTCACATGCAGCCATTGCTGCACCCCTGTACTCAGTCTCTGTGCTCGACAAGGCAACTGTAGGCTGTTTCTTGCTGCTCCAAGTGACTGCAGCACTCCCAAAAGAGAACATATATCCACTGGTAGATCGTCTATCTGAAATACTACCAGCCCAATCAGCATCAGTGTATCGATGCAACTGTATCTGAACCCTTGCCTCATAAAATAGTCCATACTGCAATGTGGACTTCACATACCTTAGTATGCATCTAGCCGCATCCAAATGCGGTTTCCTTGGAGCCTGCATAAACTGACTTACCAATCCAACAGCATAGCTCAAATCTGGCCTAGTAATAGTCATATAAATCAAACTTCCTACTATGCGTCTGTACATAGTAGGGTCTTCCAGAAGCTCACCTGCATCTGTGCTCAACTTCACATTCTGCTCCAAAGGAACTGAAATAGGCTTACAGCCTGTCATCCCATATTTGGACAGCATGTCCAATCCATACTGCCTCTGCAAGAGCTGTATCCCGCTTGGTGATCTAATCACCTCAATGCCCAAGAAATAATGCAGCTCTCCGAAATCCTTCATCTCAAACTTCTGCTTCAATAGCATTTTCACATGAAGGATATCTTCATCACTATCATCTGCGATGATCAAATCATCAACATAAATGACAAGCAGCATAATACCTTTCTCTATTTTTCTCACATAAAGTGAGAAATCTGCCTTGGAAATCTGAAAGCCAATAGTGACAAGATACTATCCTATCTTGTCAGACCATGCTCTAGGTGCTTGCTTCAAGCCATACAAGGCTTTCTTCAACCTGCAAACAAACTCAGGATGAACAGCATAACATAACCTGGTGGCTGCTCCATAAAGACCTCTTCTTGCAAATCACCATGCAAGAAGGCATTCTTTACATCCATCTGATGTAAAGACCATCCCTTTGATGCAGCCATAGCAATGATTGCTCTTACGGTTGCCATCCTTGCAACCGGACTGAATGTTTCTTCATAATCAATGCCATATGTCTGTGCATACCCCTTGACAACTAATCTTGCCTTGTATCTGTTCATAGAACCATCTGCATTGTGCTTGACCTTATAAACCCACTTACAACCAATTTCATTCTTGTCTTTAGGCAAAGGCACCAATTCCCATGTAGCATTTGCTTCCAAGGCATCCATTTCTTCATCCATGGCTTTCTCCCATTTTTCTTTTCCCATGGCTTGCTCAAAAGAAGTGGGTTCTGGTTCCTGTATCACTTTGACCATATAGGCATAGTGAATGGCTGTAAATCCATCATATTTTAGCCTATCCATAGGATATCTAGCTCTGGTAGACGTGCGCAAAATAGGATCACTTCCAAGTGCTCTCAAAACATCCCTAGTCTTCCTTATTCTAGGTGTAACAACACAAGGAATACCCAACTCATCATCAATGCTCTGTTTTGAGCCACTGGATTCACCGTCCACATAAGAGTGACTTGCATTCACATCAAACATGGGCTGATCTAGCTTCTCTTTTCCTTTTCGTGATACCTGCGTACCACTATCTACATTGCTTTGAGGAGATTCTTCTGATCTCAATCTGCTTGTCCATGGCGAAGTATGTGAACCACTGCTAGAGGACACTACAGGTCCACTAATATTTTGTGATTGCTGCTGTGAATTCTGTGCAGCATTACCATTTTGTGCATCTACATCAATCATCACATTTACTGGTTTATACCAACTGCTCATCTCATAAAAAACAACATCTCTACTCACTGTAAACTTACGAGTAGAAGGGTTATAGCATCTATACCCTTTCTGCTGCAGAGAATAACCAATAAAGATGCACTTCTCAGCTTTTGGATCCAACTTGGACCTCAACTCATCTGGCACATGAACATAGGCAATACAACCAAAAATTTTCAAATGAGAAATATCTGGTTTCCTACCAGTATACATCTCCTCTGGCGTCATGCCATGTATTGCTACAGTGGGAGTCCTGTTCATTATGTAAACTGCTATAGCAACTGCTTCAACCCAATAATAATCTGGAAGGTCTTTTTCATTTAGCATGGCCCGAGATACCTCTCCAATATGCCTGTTTTTCCTTTCTGCAAGTCCATTTTTCTGCGGGGTATGATTGCATGGATATTGTTGCTTTATGCCATGCTCCTGTAGGAACCTTGCAAACTCATTTGAGAGGTACTCTCCCCCTGCATCTGACCTTAGGCATTTTATTTGCAAGCCTGTTTCTTTTTCAACCATAGCTTTAAAAGCTTTGAAATGCCCAAACACTTCACTTTTCTTTTTCATAAAATACACCCAAACTTTTCTGCTGTAGTCATACCCAAACTTTTCTGCTATAGTCATCAATAAAAGTGACAAAATAATGACAGCCTCCAATAGATGTAGCTTTAGTAGTCCACACATCAGAGTGGATTAATTCCAATGGCTTCTTACTCTCTTGAACATGCCTAGGAAATGGTTTCCTTGCCTGTTTTCCAAATTGACAGGCTTCACATACCTTATGCATTTCTGCAACCTTGAATTTAGGCAATCCTGCAAAAATATTTTGGGCCTGCATTGATTTAAGTCACTGAACATTAACATGACCAATGCGTTTATGCCAGATATCAATATCTGCAACTACATCAGTCCCATGTGCAAACATTGCTGCACTCAATTCAGGCATGTCCGCATCCAACGTAAACATTCTGCCCTTCTTCTTTCCTTTTGCTATCAAGTGACCGTTATTTTTCATATCCTCAACAAAGCATCCATGAGGATTAAATCTGACCTGCAAGCCTTGCTCAACCATTTGACCAACAGAAACCAGGTTGTTGGTGATGTTCGGGACATGAAATACATCAGACAGGTATTTCTTTTTCCCATCCTACATAGACAAAGGAATTTTACCAATCTGCACAATAGGATGTGCAGTATCATCACCAGCCTCCACAAATCCTGGTCTTTCCATTTTCCTTGCATCCTGCATCCATTCTGCATGACCTGTCATGTGGTTTGACACACCTGATTCAACATACCACACATCATTTCTTTCTTCTGCACTTGTCACAGAATTGGTCATGTGCTGCACCATAAACAGATGCTCATTTATGTCATCACCCTGCCTACTAGAAGATGCATAATTGGCTTTTCCATTCATAATGTCATTCTGATTTTCTCTCTGCACATTGTGCAACTCCTGTTTGAGCTGCATTTTCCTGGCTTGCATATTTGTGCTGTACATTTTTGCCAAAGTATCCCATGCCTCCTTTGGCATACTTGCATCCTGAATATGCACAATCATAGAATCCGAAATACTGATAGACAGCCAGTACATAACTTTTCTGGCTCTCTCATGCCATTCTTTAAATGCCTGCATTTCCTGTTGATTGGGAACATGAGGAAGAACTAGTTCTTCTTCATTTCCTGTAATGAACTCCCAATAGCCTTTTCCCATAAGGAAATTCATCATTCTAAACTTCCATGCTTGGAAGTTGTTCTTATCAAGCTTTTTAGTGACAATCTGTGAAAGAGAATCAGACGCCATAACAGAACACTGCAAAAAATTCGATCACTGCAAAAAACACAGCTTCTGCCTCACACGGGCAAATCTGCAAAACTGACGAAAGTGGTATTTGACCACACAGTCACTTCCTAGTGACGATTTTGCATCAACAGGCAATAAGGATGATTCTGTAACTCCCAGTATCTCTGCGCACAGGCATACGATGCAATTTCTGTGGTAACTTTTCACCGACCTGCAGAGCAGTGGTCGCACTTCAAAAACAGGGCCTTTTTTTGAGTGCCTGCGAGGAACTTCCGCCTTCAAAACGGGCCCTGAAATGGCCTCGAATCAGAAAGAATAAAGTCACCGAGGGCTTCACCCTTTCCCGCAGCATATACTACCCTCTTGCCACACCGCGAAGGGTGTCTCAATCTGAGACAATGCACTCTTGCACTTCCTGCTGTGCTACCTGTAGAGATTTGCTCCCAAACTTGAAAAAGGAAAGCAACACTGGTTCTCTTATGAGGACACCGCGAACTTGGTTTGCTTTCTTGAGCTCCTTACCATGAACCAGGCTCTGATACCATGTGAAGATAGTGGGAGAGAGGGAAGGAGTCTCACTTGCAGCTTTCTCACATACACAATGGGGGAATACACACAAAGGTGGAGGCTGAAAACACTTTTCCTCTTCTTAGTTGTGAAAGCCAAAAAGAACTCTAGTACAAAGAAATAGAAGAACCCTCTATGTGGGTCTCAAACCAAACTCAGCTAACTAAGGTGGCATACTAAATGAGCCACGAACTAGAGTAGATAAGGATAGCTTTCATCCAGCTATTATTCATGGGCGGTGTACCAACCGCATCTACAGCTAACAAGTCGGTGACATAAATGCACAACGGTCACCCTAGCATATCACGAGTGGAGCTCAATATCTCAACATGAGTTCCTCACTAAGAACCAAGCTGTGATACTAACTACGGGTTGATTGAACCTAACCTTGGTTAGCTCCTATTTGCCACATGGTACAGAGGGAGGTAGAGAGAGAAGAGGTTGCAGAACCTATGTGCATGAAAGAGGCAATGACAACGACGTAGTTGGAGGAGTGCCTCGTTGAAAGGTAGGCTAGAAAAAATAGTTGTGGAAGCGTAGAAGCTCATTGAAGGTCAGATATGGAGCTATCAATGAAGCCCGAGATGGTAGCATCATGGAGCTCGCTATAGCCTAAGACTATGGCATGGTGTAGCAAAGCTATGGAGTTGCTTGCATGCAGACGCCTGTCGACAATGGAGCTTGGCGTAGCATCGAGGGCTGGAGGCGTAGACCACCCACCTTCCACATCAAGGGAAGTGTTGGATGCCTTTGTTGGTGTCACCAGTCGGGGGCATCAGTTGCCCATGAGTCTTGGAGCTATGTCACTTATCTTGCAGGTGCCTTTGCTGTTGATGTAGCTTGCAAACTTTTTCTTTCCTGTGAGCATTGTTGGTGATGGAGTGGTCATTTTGTCCCATGAACATTGTAAGTAGAGCTGTGCATTGGCCGCTTGTTTCTGTGAGGTTGCTACATCATTGGACGTTGAGGTTGCTTAAGATCTTAGCTTGTAGGCTTTGATGCTAAGAGAGCCCTTCATAAATGATGACCCAAAACAAATGACCTCATGCTCCACACACAATGCAATGGCCAACACGTGCTACAACAACTACCTCAGTAGAAGCGAGACTTCATCCTCAACCTATACACCTCTACTCTAGCAGCTCATAGGACTCGACTACAACTGACTGACACAAAAGACACGACTACCTTAGTCTCTAGAGACACACATTTTGGTGGTCGATTATAGGGAAATGCTTGCTTGTTGATGGAGGAGCCTTGTAGAGAGGCCTACTATAGAATATGTAGTTGAGTGTTGTCTATTTGGGCTATGGTGTAGAGAAGCTACTATACTTGATTGCAACATTGTAGATAAACTAGAGCCATTTGCTGCACTAGTTGCTTGGCTAGGTTGCAGTAGATGTAGATAGGCAAAGCTCTCTTTTCCAAGCTCTCTATGAATAGAAGTGTCTCTTTGGAGACTCAACACACTCTTTCTCTCTCAGAAGCATAAAAACTCACACAAAGGAACCTTTCTCTCTCCAAATGGGAAGACAAAAATTTCAAGAAATCTCCTTCACAAAAACATCAAGAAACTAAGAAGGAGCTCTCTCACTCAAAGAAGATCTCTCATGATCTCTCAAACTCACAAAGTGGGGATGGAGGATGCCACACATGCGGAGGGCTTATTGTCTTGACAACATGCAAGGGCTTGCGAGCACCATTGGCTCTGATACCGTGTTAGCAGAAATAAGAGAGGGAGAGAGAGGAGTGCACACAATCTTACTAATTGTATTCCAAGAAAAATAGGAATATATACATAGACCCCTTAGGGTTAGGGTTTGTCCCATAAACCTTATGGTGCAATATACACACACCATTCTCAATAAATTGGGCATGGAAAGAAATATTTGCAGTCTATGTTGGCAGTGTCCTGTGATTGTACGGGTTGTAAAGCAAGAAGGGGAGATGTCAGAGAAACAAAGTTATCGTGAAGCACTCACCATCAGAAGATCCAAGGGTCCAATCTTGGTTGAAAAGAAATTGACTGTGGCAGAAAAAGGTAAGCATCCAATTGATTGGAATGAGCAAAATAAAGTTTGACAAGATGTTCTTAACATTCTTGATAAGGTGAATGCAGGAAAGGAAGCTAAGTGGGGAGTGAAAGATACATTACAATCCCAGCCTATAGAAATAAAGATTCATGTCGAATTTCAGATGGCTAAGAAAAAGATCCAGCCTCAATGTGTTAAGCTAGTAGCAATTAATGAGGAACCAGAAAAGGAAGGTGATAAGAGTGAAGGGAGTACAAGGGATGTTGTTGTGCTCAAAGAGTAGCACGAAAACAAGAAGATCAATATCCTGAAAGAGAAAACTCCTTCCAGAGAGTGTCATCTAGTTGGTGAAATACTCAGCAAGCCCAAAGTTGGGGATGTAGTGGACCATGAGGAACTGTTTCAAAATTTGCTGAAGGCCTCGATAAATATTACATTGGACTAGCTTCTTAATCTGATACTAGAATTCAAAACACAATTGCTGACTAATTTGTCAACAAGTAGTGGTGTGAGCCTAATGGGGATAAGGCAAAAGGGGATGATGTGGAGGCTCAAGAAGTTGAGCGCAAAGTTAATGACACACAAATTGAAGATGTAGATTACACCATCCCACTAATTCAGGTGGAATATAAATAACAGATCATACCAGAGGTCCTTTTGGATGATGGTTCTGGTGTCAACATACTGTCAAAATATCTTTACAAAAACTTGTCTCAATGAGTTAGAACCAATCCCTTTTAAGGTTAAAATGATAGATCAAGGGAGGGTCCAACCTCTTGGGATACTCAGAAACCAGTAAATTGGAGTTTGTGGTCTAACTTTTATGGTCAACTTTGTTGTCCTTTGAATGGAGGGAGATGATAAAAATTACTCCATGCTACTTTGTAGGCCATGGTTTTGGGTAGCCAAGACTAAGCAAGATTGGGGGGATGATAGGGTAACTATTTGAAAGGAAAAGAATAACTTTAAAATGGCCATGGTTCCAACAAGGAGTGTTCCAAAAAGTGCTCAACCCTTGACAGCAGCTGAAGGAATTAACATGGTGGCGGAAGTTGAAGATGATGAGGAAGAGTGTTTTCTCAAAAGAAATCCATCCTTGGTTCCAAATTTTGAAGTGGATATCAGGGCATACTAGATTAATATAAGAGCTTTTGCAATACTACAAATTTTCCTTTTTACATACACAATTTTGCTCAGATGTGTATGTGTATGAAATTTGTCCTTGAATGCCATGCTGCTATAATATGTAGTAAACACTTGACATATATTGCCCCCCTCCATCCGAATGGATGGTTATGATTCACATTCTGGTTCATGCTCAATCATGGCTCTAAATTGCTAAAATGTTTCAAAACCTTGAGACTTTGCATCCATGAAATAAGCCCATGCCTTCCATGAGTAAGATCATCAATGAAAGAGACATAATATTTCTGCCCACTCATGCTAGGCTGAGAAGCTATCCATACATCCAAATGAATAAGTTCAAGCACCTTCCATGCTCTATTTCCTTCTGTGCTTGCTTGGAAACTGGCAAGCACTTCATATGCATGACAGCCCAACCACCTTGAACTATGGTACACCTATAACAACTCTTGAACCTAGAGACCTTGCAAATCGCTGGTAGTTCATGTGACCAATACGCTTGTGCCAAATTTCAAGATCTAAAATTTTAGCATGTAGCATGGCCAAGTCATCCTTCTATTCCTTGGGCATAATAGAATTCAACTTAAACATGAGGCCAACTTTGTTTTCGTGAGCAACTACATGCATGTTCTGCCATGTATCCAAGACTATGCATCCATATTTATTGAACCGAACTTTCAAATCTCTTTCGGTCATTTGCCCAGCTGACACAACGTTCTTTGTGATACTTGGCAGATACATAACATCACCAAGCATCTGCTTAGCTTCACCTCTGACTCTATGAGGCCTTTATGGGTACATCCCTAGTGTGTATAATCTAGTGCTTATTGTCATCACCTATATACACATAAGATTCTTGCATAATGGGTTGCATACTCTCAAACCAATTAGCTTAAGGAGTCATTTGGTTGGATGCTCCCGAATCCACATACCACTCCTCTGTCTTTTGCATAACACCAAATACATGTTGCATAGCTAATAAATCTCCTACATGACATTGATCTCCAGATGCATAGATACCCCATGAAATCTTTTTGGGATGTATATCCGGTTTCTTCTCCTACAGTTGTAAGAAAAATGACAAAGAATTCCACAATAATTTCATGATCTTGGATTCCTTCCTTGTTGAGTACCACCATGGCCTTTATTGCTCCCCTTGCCTTTGGCATATCCACCCCTATTTGGGCTGTTTTGGGGCTGATTTCCTTGCTGAAATTTTTGATTTTGCTGGCCATATTGTGGCTGTCCACCATGTCCTTAGTCTCGACCATGGCCTCGAGCATTTCCTTTTCCTTTACCTTGACCACCATCAATCACTAAGACATGCTCTAACTTGCTAGATGTCGACTTGGGGGGTTCACTCAAACTATCACGTGAGTTCAACATAAGGAAATATTTAATATCATTTTTTCTCACATTTTCATAGACAGAGGTGCTAAAAAACGTAATCTAGGGAAAAATTTACAGGTTGAATAGGAAATGGGTGCATTCTATTATGAAAAACTCACAGATAAGGGGTTTTATAAATAGACATTGAATGCACATGATATATAGGGTTCATGCATAATGACCCTCCCCCCCAAACGGATGGTTATGATTCACATTCCGGTTCATGCACAATCTTGGCTCTAAATTGCTGAAATTTTTCAAAAACTTCAGACTTTGCATCCATGAAATAAGCCCATGCCTTCCATGAGTAAGATCATCAATGAATGAGACAATATTTCTGCCCACTCATGCTAGGTTGAGAAGCTATCCATACATCCAAATGAATAAGTTCAAGCACCTTCCATGCTCTATTTCTTTCCTTCCTTGTTTGGAAAACTGGCAAGCACTTCATATGCATGACAACCCAACTGCCTTGAACTCTGGCACACCTATAACAACTCTTGAACCTAGAGACCTTGCAAATTGTTGTGGTAGTTCATGTGACCAATGTGCTTGTGCCACATTTCAAGATCTAAAATTTTAGCATGTAGCATAACTAAATGATCCTTCTATTCTTTGGGAATAATAGAATTCAACTTAACCATGAGGCCAACTTTGTTTTTGCGAGCAACTACATGCATGTTCTGCTGTGTATCCAAGACTTTGCATCCATATTTATTGAATTGAACTTCCAAATCTCTTTCGGTCATTTGCCCAGCTGACACAAGGTTCTTTGTGATACTTGGCACATACATAACATCACCAAGCATATGCTTAGCTCCACCTTTAACTCTATGAGGCCTCTATGGGTACATCCCTAGTGTGTATACTCTAGTGCTTATTGTCATCACCTATATACACATAAGATTTTGGCATAATGGGTTGCATACTCTCAAACCAATTAGCTTGAGGAGTCATCTGGTTGGATGCTCCCAAATCCACATACCACTCTTCCTCTATCTTTTGCATAACACCAAATACATGCTGCATAGCTAATAAATCTCCTACATGACATTGGTCTCCAAATGCATAGTTACCCCATGAGATCTTTTTAGGTTGTATATCTGGTTTCTTCTTCCTACAGTTGTAAGAAAAATGACAAAAAATGCCACAATAATTGCATGATCTTGGATTCCTTGAACCTTGTTGAGTACCACCACAACCTTTATTGCTACCCTTGCCTTTGGCATATCCACCCCTATTTGGGCTGTTTTGGGGCTGAATTCCTTACTAAAATTGTTGATTTTGTTGGCCATATTGTGTGTCCACCATGTCCTTAATATCGACCACGGCCTCGAGGATTTTCTTTTCCTTAAACTTGACCACGACCGATCACTAAGACATGCTTTAACTTGCTAGACATCGACTCGGGGGGTTCACTCAAACTATCACGTGAGTTCAACATAAGGGAATATTAAATATCATTTTTTCTCACATTTTCACAGACAGAATGGTGCCAAAAAAGGTAATCTGGGGAAAAATTTACAGGTTGAATAGGAAAAGGGTGCATTCTATTATGAAAAATTCATAGCAGATAAGGGGTTTTATAAATAGACCTTGAATGCACATGATACATAGGGTTCATGCATAGTGACCCCCCCTCGAACGGCGGATGGTTATAATTCACATTTTGGTTCATGCTCAATAATGGCTCTAATTTCTAAATTTTTTCAAAAACTTTAGACTTTGCATGCAAGAAATAAGCCCATGTCTTCCACGAGTAAGATCATCAATGAATGAGACATAATATTTTTGCCCACTCATGCTAGGCTGAGAAGCTATCCATACATCCAAATGAATAAGTTCAAGCACCTTCCATGCTCTATTTCCTTCCTTCCTTGCTTGGAAAACTGGCAAGCACTTCATATGCATGACAACCCAACCGCCTTGAACTATGGTACACCTATAATAGCTCTTGGACCTGGAGACCTTGCAAATCGCTAGTAGTTCATGTGACCAATACACTTGTGCCACATTTCAAGGTCCAAAATTTTAGCATGTAGCATGGCTAATTGTTCCTTCTATTCCTTGGGCATAATAGAATTCAACTTAAACATGAGGCCAACTTTGTTTTCATGAGCAACTACATGCATGTTCTACCGTGTATCCAAAACTATGCATCCATATTTATTGAACCAAACTTCAAAATCTCTTTCAGTCATTTGCCTAGCTAACAAAGGTTCTTTGTGAAACCAAATATTGCTACCAGGATTGTTAAAATCAACGTTTTCATGCCACTTATAGTTTTTGTAGAACTTTTTTAGGATTATCTAGTTAAAGTTTGTAAAACCATGTTGACTTTCAGAGCAAAAGGGTATGATGAAGTTCCAATTCCAAAATTTTAGATAATCGTTGGGATAGAATGGTGGCCAACAATGTGTATTGTGAGGTTGCTCATAACTCCATCAACATTAAGTACATGATTGCCTTGCAAAACTTTATTTTCTCCTTTTACTATAAACGCAGCAGGATGATAGGCACAAAACTTGTGGCAATGGACCAAGACGAGAGGTCATCAGGTCCAATAATTGAAATCAATGTTATTGAGAATGACATCCTTCTAACATCCATCTCACTCGGACAATGCTACATTCTCTATCAGTTACGTAATGACATTATTATGGAGACTGAGAACAATATCCAAAAAGAATTTTCATTCATTTTGAACAACAGGAAAGTAAGTTGGTATCCACCCTGTGTTTCTCCTAATTTGACCACCCTGTGTTTCTCCTAATTTGGTTCTCTTTACATTTGCATAATACATTTACATATTGCTAAATTTTTTTTTTTGTAGATACTTCAAAGGAGCAAAAACAAAATTCAATGCAAGGACATTGTAAATAGAACAATTTAGATAATACAAAGCTATTGACTCAGGTATTACTTGCAACCAAAAAAATATATTTGACATTTGATGTATTAATACAAAATGATTACAAGTATCAGAATCTCTCTCTTGAGTTTTTTGCAATGGAGACTCTTGAGAATCTTCCACATGCTGCTCAGGTTGCTGCTGCTGTGGATCCTACTATGGATCCAATTGCTCTACATCCTAATGTGGGTCCTACTGCTGCACATCCTTCGTCGGTACTGCCTCCTCCTGCATCCACTCCTTCTGCTGCTTTGGTGTCCCTGTCTCCTCATCCATGGGTTTGGGCTCAGCCTCGTGTTGCTTTGATGTCCCTGCCTCCTCGTGCATAGGCTCGAGCTTTTGGAAAAGATCAAGCAACTCATCAACACCGACACCTTCTAGAATGTCTTCTAGATTGCTAGTGCCTGGGATATTTTGAGCCTCTTGTTCAACTCAAAAATCCTCAGCGCCTTTTGAGCCCTCTCTTATATGGATTAGTTGGCCTGGTGCTGGATAAGGGGAAGAGTGCTCTAGCAACTTCATTGCTCTAAAGCTATGTACATATTCAGTGCGAAAACTATCCTCTTTCATCTGCAATAAAAACAAAGAATATTTTCAATATTTTTGTATCAATGCATAAACTATCCTCTTTCATCTGCAATAAAAACAAAGAATATTTTCAATATTTTTGTATCAATGCATTAAATTTAGAACTTCTCAAATAGTATGCAATGCAAGCACTCACAAATTCAGGTTGTTTCTCTGAAAAGTATGTGTCAATCATATATTTGGCACTGATGAGAGTCCTCCATCCATAGGAAAAAGGATCCTCCTGTTGTGGTGTCTGTTTTATCAAAATAGAAAGCTAAGATGTATATTGGACTATGAAGAGTGCAAAAATAAGAGGGAGATAAAGATAAGTGACAATGATTACAGTACTTGAATGACATTGGGTGAGCTGAATCTAACATCTTTAACTTTGGATAACGGAGGTCCAGTGCATCCATTAGTCTTTTGAGACAACTGCAATGGGAATGAAGGGCAACAAATTATAAAATTCACACTTCTGCAAGTAAATGCGATATGACTGACTTTTCAAGAGAAAACTTGAAAATCGTGTTTTAGAGAAGAAGTATAGGCAATGACTGACTTACAATTCCAAATCCTGGTGGGTTCCCTTTAAGGAGTTGAATGTATAGCATAGCTTTTGCTATATATCTATATGTACCAAACTCTAATGATTGCTGCAAGAGAAACAAATAACATGAGGGGACTAAACCAAGAGGGTGTAAATTTAATTTATACACTCAGGATTTTGACAACAGAGGGTAGTAGTGGAAAAAGTCATGGAACATACTCTGAGCAATGTGGGAGGAGAATCATATCAACCACATCAAAATTACAATAACAAAACCACTTGGAAATGATTTTGGTTGATGTCTTGTTATCTTTTAGCATGATCAACTATATACACAGAGTGCTGAAGGCTTTGGTGGATTTGACTCTTCAAAAAACTACAAAAAATAACTTCACTTAGCTTATGAAAAAGTGAATGCTACAAAGACATAAACACAATTGACATAGAAAGATATACTTACTATAGAGCTGCAAGCATGATTGTGCAAGTCACATGTTTTTCTTTTTGTGCTAAAGCCATGATGCAATCTTTTGTCAAGTCCCAGGTCAGGTCATCATTCACAGTTTGGATGGCTACTTTGATCCTTGGTCCAAGTTGTAGGAGCTTCTACTGAATCTGCGTCATCCTCACTAATGTCTAGGATTGCAAGACATACATTGTTTCTTTGGCTCTTTCCCTGAGGGACTCTTCATAGGCAACCTTGCCTTTAGTACCCAACTGCAGCTCTTTGAATTCCTGCAGAAGTCAGAATGCCAAATGTACTATCACAAATACCATGATATGTTCAATAAGGAGCTAGATTTGTAGTCTCTTTTGATAGCACAAGGATTTTCTCGGAGAGATGTATGAATCCTTCCACAAGCTTACAATTGAAGAATCAAACGTTGTCACAACAGCAAGACTTTTGTACATGTCAAAGACATTGCTACAAATGATAGGATGAGGTATCAAATGCACAAGGTGTTTGACAGTTTTGAAGATTGCCATAAGGGAATATGCACTGTACACAAGGGCAATTGTAGGATACTTGAAGAGGCACTTGCATTTGCCATGTATGTACACTATGTTGATGGATCAGTTGAGGACCCAAAGGATAGCGATGAGGAAGCAAAAATAGAGGAAAAGTCAGATCTACCAAAAGTGGAAGAGAAGATCAACTCGACAGAGGAAGAGCTTGCAGTTGTTGCAGCATTGGACATAGTGGCCTTAAAAAATGAGACCCTAAGAGATGCTGTCATAGTGGATGATGTGGAGGCTGAGAGCTCTGACCTCACTATGCCCATTCTTCCCTCATTCAATATTGAGGGAAAAGAGTATGTCTTGTTGTATGACGTATAGTGCCTATTTAATTTGAGAGAAGATTATGCAATTTCCCTTATTGCACAATCTTGTAGGGTTGACAAGGAAGTAAGGATTGAGGACGATCCTTTGTTAGAGCTGGAGGACAAATTTGATGCTTCGGAAGCATTGTCCACATGTTTTGAGCAAGCTAAAATGTATGAAGAGGTGGATGAGACAATCTTTCAGGAAACCCAAGCACGAATGAACCTCATAGCAAGCTTTGATATTAGTGACAGCTCCGAGGGGAAGGAGGAGATGGGTATCTCCTTGTTTAACGATGATATACTAGAGAAAGATGAGAATATTGAGGTAAGGAACCTACCTTTCTTGTATTTGGAGTTTAGATATGCAAATTTGATGGTTTGTTTTAAATAAAAGTGTGTTTTACGTATGGCAGTTGTTCGTTGAAGATGACACTTTCCTCCTGAGGGCAGCTGGAACTAGAATTGCTGGGCTTGGTAAACTATCAAGCCTTTCTCATTATATTAAAGACCTATCTGCTGCAAAGATACTGATTTTTGGCAAATTGCTTAGCAACGATGGGGTTGCTCTTACTTATTTTTTCAAGTGTTTCTCAAAAGTTTTGGGTGGTCATCCTATATGGTGGCAAACAGATAGGATCATACTGATAGAGAAGTGGTCTGCTTTACTTATTTTTGGGTGTTATGCTGGAAAGAAAGGCTCAAGAGCTGGCTACTTTTTGACATATACTGCCTGGGCACTAGCTTGTGGTGTAAAGGATGCCCTCTCCTTGGAAGCTTATGGAAAGCATAAGCTCATTAGGAATCAAGAGCCTTCTTTGGTGGCCCTATGAGAAGAGTTTAGTTGCTCCTCAGGTCAAGAAAAAAGGTCTCCAATCAAAGTCAAAATAAAGATTCCAAGCAAAGTTGGCAAACCATTGGAAGGATAGCCTGTATGGCATTGCATATTTTACAAAATAGAAGTAAGGTTGAATTGTGAGAACACTGTCATTTTAGAATGCCTTAGTTATGCTTATGTGTATTTGTGACAAAAACAATGTACATTTTGAAATAATAGAAATATATGTAGTACATTTCAAATATTTCAATGGTTGCATACAATGACTTCTTATGATTGTAAGATTCAAGTCTTGATCATTGCAAAAAGAAAATTTGTTACATTTGATGACACCAATTGATGATCAAGGTTTAGCACTTAGCTTCTATCTACCCATTTTTGGTTTACAAATATCTTTGAGTGTCTTTACTAAGCATGTCTTTGTGCTGCATTTGAGTTCTCCAAAATCTGCCTCCTTCTTTCCTTTTGAGCCAACTTGAAAGCTAGCTTAACCTATGGTGTGTTAACTTTCTTCTTGGATTGAAGTCTTTGTAATATTCCTCGATAGAACCACTGGAACACTTCTTTTAAACTATTGGCTTTCTATTTTCCTCCAAAATGTTGTGTATGTCTAAAGAATGCATTTTGTGCCATGTAGTGTGATTTCTCCATTCCCTGTGTGGACCAAATTGCAAGGCATTCGTATTTTTTTACAAAGAAGGGAAGGTGATTGTAGATTATATGCTGTTTTCATACATAGGCAAGTGGGCATTAGAATATATAAAACTAAGATTGTTTGCTTAAAAAAAAACATGCACAAAAACAGGATATTGTTCTTACCATGTAATGAGTGATGTTGCATGTTGTCCAAGCCTCTTTCATTGCCTTTCCAAAACTCTTTACTGCTTCTTCAAATGCTTGTTGATCATTTTTGCTAAAGGTGGCTTGGTCACAAAAAACAAAAAGCTTATCTAAGCTTTTCCACACTTTTGCCTTGACATCTCTTGCCAATCCATCTGCCTTGATGATCTTTGATAGCATTGTGGACTTTTCTCCTCAAGTTATACTTTATCCTTGATATGTATGTTGTTTTACTACCATTTATTTATTTTTTCTCTGGATGAGACAGAAATCTTCTAGCCTTTACTCCACCAATAGATGGCTTGATAGGAACATCTTTTCCATTTGTAGATTTTTAAAGATCCTTTGTAATATGTACATCTCCTCCATGGAGACCAATTTCTGATAGCATTGCTTATAACGATTGTAGTGCCTCTTTTCTTTTGCTCTCAGGGCAAAGTTTCCATGCAAATCCAATATATAGGAAAACAAGTTTCTCAATGATCCTACATAATGCATGCAATGTACAAATGTGAACATTGCATAATGGGATCTCAAGAACTACTTTGAAAATTTTATCTACTTTATCTCGATTGGGTGCTCTTTTCCACAATTTAGAATCTAGGACATGTGCTGGTTTGTTATAGTACAAGCAAGGAGATTTTGAGTTACCCCCTTTGCTTATATTGAACATACACTTTAGTGTCTTCAAGTCACCTACCATATGCCATTCAATTTGAAAATCACCCTTCCCTGGAACATGAAGATGGCATCCTTGGACTTGACTCTTGATAATTGATGGTATATCTATTTGATGAAATACCCAATAAAGAACTGCATGGTCCTCAATCTTCCCCTGTAATTTAAAACCATAGGTTTGTAGGATATATGATATAAAATTTATTACATTTCGAGCAATTTCGAGCAAAGACTAATTTAGAGGGCGATAGTTTACATACCTCAAATGCGCCCAACCACTTTATGTGCTTTTTTGATTGGACACTGAAGTACTTTGAGCTGGACTTTGTGATCGATTGATCAAGTGCTCGATCCATCTACATTCTTCAAATGTGATACTATAGAGCTCAACCATAAGTCTCTGCAATTGTTCAAGATCTACAAAAATATTATTCCAAGCATTATATGTAGTGCTTCATTTTTCACTTTAATATACACTTTCGATATGAAAGTACTGTCCAATAAACTTATCAATTTCTTGGTTGAGATGACCTCATTCCTTCCACACATGCAAGTGTTGGTAACAACACATGTTTTATCCGTTGATCTTTTAATGTTGATGACACAACTCTAAATATTGAAGCATATCCCTTTCTGCTCACTCCGCTTACATCAAGAGGCTCTTGAATTTTTGTGACATCAGCTTTACTTTCCGATACAAAGTCTTCAAGCATTTTACGCTTTACCTTCTTAAACTTCTTTTCCTCCATCATGTTCTTTGCAACAACAGTGGAGACTAAACCCTTCATTTGTTTGACAGGAATTGAATTAGGATCATGTTTTCTTTCTCAGGTCCTAAAATTTCCTTGCAATAAGTAAACTTTGCAATATTACATATTTTCTTGCAAGATAGACACATACATACAAATACAATGGCTAAACAAGATGTACTCTTACCTTACTTTTTGTACTCTGCACTTACATCCTCCAGTGCCAGCTTTCAACTTCGCAATGTTTCGAATTCTCTTGCTTCGTTGTCTCTCTCCAAGAATGGTTCTCTTCATTCTTGCTCTCCTTAGCTCATTCTTTATCTTTGAATGCTCTTCAATTTCCCTTTGCAGCTGCTCTTTCAAGTTCGAATTTATCGACATTTCTTGGTCCTTCTTTGTTCTTTCTCGGACATACAATGTCTTGTACATTTCCACAATTGAATATTGAGTCGAAATGTATCCGTACATTCCATTGTTCCCGTCACCCACAAACCTTAATAGCATTGTTGGATTAGAAAATGGAGGGCTCGAATTTCTCAATGGACATTTTGGGTAAATCTATCCATCGCACCATAAGTCAATATGTTGGGAGCCTACTCTTCTCATGTTTTCCTTTTGCTCAGCATTCACAAGCGGAACCTTTCCTCTTTTCTGTAGCGGCGCATATTTTTCTTCTAAATCAATATGTAAATGGTGTAGTCGCTTCTTTTGAGGTTCTTCTTCAACAGCATGGTTGCACGCAGCCATTTCGTGAGGGTTGGTTCTTCATCTTGTTTGCTTTTTATAAAACTCATCTAATCTTTCACGATAACCATTCAAATATTTGAAAACAAACGGATTAGTGATGGAGTGATGGAATCTTTATGAGAGGCCGCCGTTGAAAGAGATGTGGGATCTATATGGAGAGTTTAATGCAATGTCTTCTTAATTATTTGAAAGGACTTTTTAATTCCTCCTTGGACTGACACACTTGTGGTCCTAAACTGACAGATATCCATATTTTATTTCTTTTTCCACATTTTAGAAGAGAGATAAAAGAGAAAATAGCAAATTTCTTACAGGGCCCCAAAATGAGCTCCCTTTTCTCCTAATGAAGCTCACATGTGCCAACATTCACCATCCACCATTTCCAAGTAGATGTAGTTTCTGCCAATGCTTAAACAAATCACTCGATGCAAACAACCCCTCCTTGCATCGATACTTGGCCAACTCGTTACAACACTTTGCAAACTCATGGTTGTGGGGATAATATTATCGCACCACCTTATGAAAGTCATGCATAACAATTGGGATCTCTTCGAGGTTCATATGCCACCACTCGGCATCTAAAATGCACCCAACATTATGCAATGGATTATGAGCTTGCTCCCATTGCAACCTAAACAATTGCCACAATTCCTTGCATTTTGTAGCATTAAATGGTCTTCTCTCATTCTCTTGGCCTGGGCGAGGAGGGGGTTTTCTCGCAATAAGAGCTTGCTTAATACTCCAAAAGTGCATCCATGCTTTTTCGATTGTTGGAGACTTTGAGTCCAATGCCCTAAGTGCATATAAAATAGGTTTCATAGCATTAGCGGCATCCTCAAACCGTTTCCATAATGCAGTGGATCCCAATGTTTCTTTCAGGTCATGCATTTTCTCCTTTGTTGCCGTATCGGTCAACTCTAACATCCATCGTTCAAATGCATCACAATGAAATGTCTCTATAAGAAAACTCGTATTTTTCACCAGAGATTGCAAAGTGTAGAAGTACGTGGCAAATCTCGTGGTTGCTGGCAATTGCAACATGGTAGAACCATCACGAGACATAAAGATTGCTTCGAGAGATTGCTTCGATCGAACTAACTTGGCGATGTCTCAAGCCTCACAAACAATCCCTTTGAACCATGGCACTTGTTTATACCAATCTTTCAATGCAAGATTTAAAGTATGTATACAACACGCAGATGCATATAAATTGATATACTCCCTTCAATATTCTTCCCCCCTTTTTACAACCCTTGGCATTATCCATGACAATCTGAACAACCTTTTCACGGCCTAACTCTCTTATAACCTTGGATAACACACCAGCCGTATATGTCCCTGACTTCTTTATATGTGAGGCATAAGTCGATGTGTGGATGTGGCGATATAACCATCACATTCAATAAAGCATGGCATTTTATGCTTGTCCACCTGTCTGAGGCAATTGTGCATCCGGTGTTATGCAGTTGCTCAAAAATGTTATGATTTATGTGCTCTTTTTCTTCTACATATGCCTTATCTAACAATGATGTACGCAATGTGTGGTAAGAAGGCGGCTTGAAGCCCGGCCCATAGTTAGCAATGCAATTCCATGTAGCTCTCATATCATCGTTATCGACCATACTCAGTGGATATCCTGATCGCAAGATTGATCTACCAAGTACATACTGTGCATTCTGCATTGAGAGGATTGTGACACCCACATAAATCCTCTCCCCATATCTTGGTTAACAACCTCACAGGGTGGATCAAGCATTAGGGTAGTGCCCATTTCGGCAGTGAGATCCTCTTTTGCAACTTCTTCAACCCCGAGAACATTTTTAGGCATATCAATACTGGCATGGGCATGACTCGATGCATCCACAATTTGCCTAGTCACTCATAACTCATCTTGAAGATTGTAAACGAGCATTTCTAATTGCAGGCATTTTTGATTGTGCATTTATAGTCGCAACACGTGCCCTATAATTTTTGGTCACCACCCTCAAGAACACACAACAAACACTCACATCCATTAGCCCTCGTGTTTGTGGTCTACAATTTCTCAAAGACGCAAGGAATCGGAGGAGCAAACCACACCAAAAGAAAATAATGAATGCTGACTCACTCTAACCCACTTAGCCTTACAACTATTCAGATCCAAATCGTGGTTCACTTTCTTTTCCAACTGATCGGGAAATGAACCGAATTGGGTCGAATGACGAGCCTCTATCGCCACTTCCACCAATATATAGCCTCGGGGTGCATGAAAACTTGGGAATCTATACCCATGTGTAGCCCTTGGAAAGTTCCTTCATGAGCGACACAAACAAACAAAGTAATATTTTTTTGTAGTTGCTTTCTAGGTAATTCTATTTATAATACAATTAAGGCCCAGTTCACACCATTTGCTTGCCTAGGGTAGTGTGGAAAAGATAGTGACTATGTCTGTGGGTTGGTTGGTTCACACCACTTGGTGGACAAGATATCAATATAGACTCCCCATTTATTGCAAGAAAATTCGATTGGCTTGGTGATTAAGATAGCTGATTTTAGGCCCCACGAGGAGGGTTCAATACCCAACGAGGGTTTTTATTTTTGTAGCCGCCCACTCCATGGGCGGCCTTCACATGGCAGACAAGCTCTTTTTTGATTGCCGTCCGAGCCCCCCTTCTTATTAGTCCATGTAGAATATGTGCCCTTCACTCCACCTTTTGTGACGTCCTTTTGCCCATGTCCGAGCGGGTGGTGTGAACCGGGCCTTAGTTTTGTGGTTGTTTCTAACTTTGACACTATGGTGTTCAATAGTGCAACATGTAGTTTATGGGATTTGCAATTCCAAATGCATAGCTATCCCGCATTGTCCAATCATTGCCATCGCTACATATATTTTCATGTTGGCATGCAAAATCATCAAAGACATTCTTCCAAAACTTCAAAATGTATTTAATTGAAAAATAATTTTCAATTTGTGAATGTATGAATGAACAGAGAAGTATTTCCACATACTAAATTATATATATTTTGAGATATCATAATATCATCCAATTTTTTTGAATTCAATTTAAATTTATGATAAAACTAATGTAGATCTCAAATTATACATATTTTGCATTTTTCTTTAAAAAGGTAAGTAGATTGAGCATGTGTGATGCTCATAATAGTTGCAAAGTCACTATCAAAATTTTGTTTGAGATATCATAATATCATCCAAGTACAATAGTTAAGGGGGTGCGATTCCCTACCCTCAACCAATGAGGTTTTTGGGGGACCATTTTAATAAAACCGAATTGACATCAATTGACAATGGAGTGGTTGATCTCTTTGACATGCTTTTGATTTTGAATAGCTAAAGATAGTTTTGTAAATTGGCCATTTTTAGATTACATTTATTATTTTATACTTTATAAGAATTATGAACAAGTTAAATAAATTCAAAAGGCCTGCCCGTGGAAACACGAAACATGATTTGAACAATGCACAAAAACAACGAAAAACCTTGGCAATGCAAAAAACTCTGCAAAAACGATGCACACGAAAATAGCGGAAAACCTTGCGGAAAACAATCCCCTATGAAAAACCTTGCAAAAAATCACCATTTATTGATGAAGGTGGATACCATGAAAAAACCAAAGCTACCTTGCGAAAAATCCATTTATTGATGAAGGCGGATACCATGAAAAAACGAAAGCTGGGGCAGGCCAAAAAATATTTTCCGTTATTGATAAATATCACTAAAAAAGAGAACATTTGTTGATAACGGTTTGCTAAAATTTAATATCCCGTACTTATGGGTACATAAAGGTACATAAATCAGGATCAATATTTGAATCCGTACAATCATTTGGTGGACGACGAGAGCGTTCTCTCAATTATTGAGTCTGTGACAGCCTTGAGATTGTTTGCACTTGAGCCTCCCTCTGCAACTGCCTTTTTAGCTGCATCCTTGATGAAATGAGCCCTCTCCCTAATCTCTTTCCCTTCCATAAGAGCTCTCACTTTCTTCTCCACCTCAAACCTTTTCACCATCCCATTCTCATCGGCTTCAAAGTTGAGCCCGTTCTTCCATTCATCGGCCATGCACCTGCAATTCATCATCTGATCGCCGAAATGTGGAAAATCCAGCATCGGCAGCCCCTGCACCATGCCCTCCAATGTTGAATTCCACCCAGCGTGCGTCAAGAACCCTCCCACAGATGGATGAGACAACACATGCAGTTGAGGCGCCCAGGTAATAAGAAGGGCTCGGTCTTTCGTCCGATCCTGAAAACCCTCCGGAAGAATGGCAGAGTGTCCGCCGACAAGAAGGCCCGGACGGAGTACCCACAGGAACGGCACTCCGCTTGCCTCTAGACCAAAAGCGAATTCTTGAATCTCTTCCAAGGACAGTACAGCTATGCTTCCGAAGGAAACGTAGAGAACCGAAGACGGTGCACGCGCGTCTAGCCATTTGAGGCTGTCGTAATCTTCCGGCCACAGAGGATACGTACTCATCCTGGACTTGAGGGATCCGTGGAAGTAATCAGAAGGAAGGAGCGGGCCGATTGTGTAAATGTCTTGCTGATGCTCGTTGCGAAGCGCATCAACAGCAGGCCCTTCCAATTCTTCAAAGGTATTTGCAACCACCCAAGTCGCCTCATCGAGGCGGAGGAAAGGCTCGGTGACGAAGTTGAACATGAAGTCGGAGGAATCATAGGTTTGGAGATAATCTGACATGTCTTGCAAGCGCAATGGAGGTGCTCCGGGAACCCAAGTGATGACTTTCTCATTCTTGGGACGGTCTGCCACACATCAACTTCGTTAGTCTGAGAAAATTCAAAGAAGTTATATCTGACTGCGATTTTGTGCAATAGAACAGCCACGGTAATTCTGTTGGGTGCAGTCCCAACCTAGTGGAGGACGGTATCCTTTCTCCACCAGCAGGTGAGCTGCGTAACTAGCGGCTGACTGCGTCCAAAACGCCACTCTCGGAATGCCATATTTGTTAGCCACATCTTGCGTGTGAAGAACAAAGATGTCCGAGATGATACACGTGACGGGCGGCCGTCCTTCGTGTACAAGGCGGTCGATGAGGCCCTCGAAGGCGGCGTGCATTTGTGTGATGGCTTTGCAAACCGCTGGAACATCGCTGGTTCGGGCGTGGTCGTCGGGCAGGCCATCGGGGAGGGCAACAAAGCGGATGTCGAGGGTGGTATCTTCCTCATCAAGGAGGAGCTGGTACTGTTGAGTGGACTGCAGGAAACGAAGATAATTGTATTGGGTATTGACGAAGGTGATGATGAAACCCTGAGAAGCGAGCTTCTTGGAGAAGTGCATGAGGGGGTTGATGTGGCCTTGGCCTGGCCATGGCATTACCACAGCATGGGGAGGAGGAGCAGGAGGGACAGCCGGAGCAGCAGGAGGGACAGCCGGCATGGTGGAGACTGAGAGACTGGGAGTGAGCCGCGCATAACAGGACTAATGATTGTAGAGAAGTAGCCAAAAGACTCTACGAATAGTGATCGTAGTCACCATCCACCAAAGATTCTAAACAATGCCAAATTGACTCTGAGGCTCGTTACACACCGCCCAAGCTCCGCCCAAGTGAGGATTGGGGATGGGTGGCGTGTGTTTAACCATCCACCAAAGATTCTAAACAATTCCACGAAGCCAAATTGACTCTGACACACCACCCAAGTGAGGATTGGCGATGGGTGGCATGTGTTCACACACCAACAAGACAACTAAAAGAAAACTGGATTTGCGGTAGGCACTCTTTCCATCGTGGAGCAAGTAACTACCAACTTGAAATTGAAGGTGAATCCTACTCTTTTATCAATTGTTTAAGGAAAAAAGAGAATGAGTAAAACAATGGACATGAGATACAACACACAGTCCGTTAGGACCCGATCCTCCCTGCAAATGTTAGGGGTGGTGATTTATTATTGATTTTGTGATGTCCATATTTTGGAAGCTGAAGTCCAACAAATACATGAATAAGGCGATACAATAACCGATCTTTGTTGCAGTTTTACAATATTGTCACATGGACTACAACCATATGAATAAAGGTGTAGTCATCCTTCAATCTTGCATCCATCTTAGATTTCCTTGCTCCCTCGCATCGATAACATGCATTAAACGCGAGGAATGCTATAAGAATTCAGATTGAAAACAAAATTTTTTAAATGGACCAGTAATTGAAAATATTTATATTATAGTATATAATATAATAATTATTATAACCACACATAGTGTGGGCATAGAGGCAGCGCACTTCCTTCCCCAAAGAGATATAATATGAGGGAACTGGCCCTTTCTTGGGTGCTGAGATAACACTGAGAATATAAATGCCGAGAATATTAGCACCGAGGATAAGTCTCGCGAATGGATAGAAAATTGGCATATTTCCTGAATGTCAATAGTGGTAATGGTAATCGAATGCCGAGAGACAATATCCGAAAAACTTGCCAATCTGACCCTGAGAGAATTTGTGTATGTCCTTGAGCGGAATGATTCCAACAATCTCAGATCGTTTAGTAAACTCTGGATAGCACAAAAAGACAACTATCATTAGAGGAAGTCTGAAGTAGAGCACGTAACATTCTCACTCTCCATTTAGCCAATGTTACGTGCCTCTCCAGCCTTGGGAAAATGGGAGTTTGATCACTATATTAACTCAAGCTTTTAGGCTTGTGAGAGTAAAGCATAAGGTCCTTGCGAGGCTCTCCAAAGTTTCGCATGCCAATAAGCCCAAACTTGCAAATCAAGTAAACCATCTCTTCAAATCAAATAAGTTTGAAACGTTTATATAGTCTTTTTATTGTGAAAAGCACCTATATGCTTTCTTAGCTTTTACATCAAACAAAATCAAGGAAGATCAAGGGTTTAGATTCATGACACGTGGCTCAAGGGGGTATGAGAAAACCCAAACATCTCCCTAGGCTGCCTGTCGTAAAGATGCACATTCAATAACAAACATCTAGAAATAGCTTGGTGGTCACAGCAGTGGGAGATTTTATTTGGCATTGTGAGTTCAAGTCCTCATGTTCGAACTCTATAGTGTGTATGGCCCACGATGGTGGTCAGAACTCTATAGTGTGTGGGCGCACGATGGAGATTCAATAAATGCATGGGTGGTGGTCATAGTGTGTAAACACCCTCATTTGAACTCTATTCGTGGATCAAACACCCAACACATACAATGACAATATTACAACACAATCCATCGTTAGGATCACACACGAGAGAGAGAGAGAGAGAGAGAGAGAGAGAGAGAGAGAGAGAGAGAGAGAGCGGGGGGTGGGGGGAGTCATAGTAGCTCTAGAGCACTAGAAACATTCTACAAAGTAGTTATGAAGAAAAGATTATGCCCATGCAAATGCTCTACAATTGAACAATTTACTTTTGTGTGTGTGCGCATGCGTGTGCGTGCGCACAGAAAATAAAAAAATTTGTCTTTCTTTTCATACTAGTGGTGATGGCTAGGTCCCCTCATTCATGCATGGGTGGTGGTCATAGTGTGTAAACACCCTCATTTGAACTCTATTCGTGGATCAAACACCCAACACACACAATGACAATATTATAACACAATCCATCGTTAGGATCACACGAGAGAGAGAGAGAGAGAGAGAGAGAGAGAGAGAGAGAGAGAGAGAGAGAGAGAGAGAGAGAGAGAGAGAGAGAGAGATAGATAGAGAGAGAGAGAGAGAGTGGGGGGGGGGGGAGTCATAGTAGCTCTAGAGCACTAGAAACATTCTACAAAGTAGTTATGAAGAAAAGATTATGCCCATGCAAATGCTCTACAATTGAACAATTTACATTTGTGTGTGTGCGCATGCGTGTGCGTGCGCATGGTGTGCACAGAAAATAAAAAAATTTGCCTTTCTTTTCATACTAGTGGTGATGGCTAGGTCCCCTCATTCATTGCCAAGAATTGTGCGAGAGCTGGCCATTGGCATCCAACACATATCGTGATGGTTAAGCCCTCTCATTTATTTGCCTAGATTTGTGTGAGAATTAGGTGCTAGCCTCTTGAATCTTAAAACATCTTGCCAAGAGTTGTGTGACAAGTGCAATACCATCTATAATAAACACCATATTAAGGAATTTGCAAATTCTCAGATAATTCCCAAATGAGAAAAATTTGGGAATACCATTTACATGGAACTTGCCATGAAATTAATATGCTAAAATTACAAATGCTATTAACTCAAAACCCCATTTTTCAGGTATGGGCTGATGGTAGTATTTATAAAACTAGGAATATTCATCCATATTGTACGAGGTTGATAATACTCATATTGGTGATGTTTATAAAACACCATTTATAAATATTCATAATGGTGGGTGATGATAGGTGTTTATAAAACACCGTTTGTAAGGCTTGCATAATCTTGTCACATCACAAAGATGCCTCTCCAAGGGACAATCATAGATTTTTTTGGCTTTTTCCACATGTTTTGGTTGGATTTTTCATTTTTTTGGGGAGTTTAGCACTCATATGCATCCATGCAAATACAATACTCTCTATAGTCTCCCATTGCTTAGGATCCTTTATGCTGCACATCCAAAATTCATCCCAACACCCGAAATACACTTAGCATTTCAGTGAATGCAATCAAGTGCCCAATAATATACAAGTATCTTTTTGTAATTCTATGATGTCCTATTTACATCTATATCACTTTGTGGAACTCCAAACCATATTGGGTAGAGTGTGTTTGGCAGTCAAATAGGCACAAAATTACCATGCTTGAATCCACCATTGGCTTAAAGGCATCTTTGGGTCATTTGTGTGAAGGCCCACAATAGTGGCCATCCAGTTGTTCCAATTCTCTTCTCAAAGTCATCCATTGCAATAGATATTCCTTAGCCATGTGTCCTTGGACAAAAAACATTAAACACTTTTTTTCTTGCATATCCAGAGTTTCTAGAGGATCCACCATATTTTCCCACTAGTCAATCATAAGTTATATGTATTGTGTGAACTCAGCATTAGGCCTTTGCAATGTTGACCATTTTCCCCAATATTTTGATGCCACGTACCATCTCTTGGCGGTCCTTTTTGTATTCGAAAATGGGTACCAACATTGGGGACCTTGTTGCAGGAAGCATGGAGTACACAAAATTATGTCACTTCCACAATTCAATGCCACCTTCCCTAGATAACCAATCAATTGAATTTGGATGCACTTTGTACTGCGTGTTTGACATAGTTCCTTTCATATGAAACCTAAATTATAATAGTTTTGAAATGTCCTACCGATGCATTAGGTCCACTATTGAGTAAGCCATCTTGATGCAACTCTTAAAATCCGAGCCTTGAAGATTGACAAATTTAAAAGTGGAGCATCAAGTGGGGGAAAGTGAAAGTCGTCCTTGTCTTGAGCTTCTCAAAGAGTTTTTTGGACATGGCATCAATGTCTATATGTGTATGACCCACTGTGATGTATCCTGGTTGGATCATCGTGAAGGTCCTTTGTGCCACCAAGAGAAATAAAAATACAAACAACATGCACAATTTTCCACTTGGAGTTGCAAGCTCTCAAAAAATCATTTGAACTCCATTTGAGCATCCGCTACCACCATCTTATCTAGACAGATGTTTTGATTGAGTTTACCTTGGTGAAGATCTAATTCCTTTCATGAATTTAGTGCATTTAGAAGTGCATTGCTTGATCTCAACATGCTATCCTATGGCAGATCGTGTCCTTGTGCATTTCCAACCTCTCTAAGCTTCGCAAACACATTGGTAATGATGCAATAGTAGAGTTTAGACCATGAGGCCATAATCCCAAAGCAAAGTGACCGTATTGCCTTGGGGTTTCCCTTCTCCATGCACATGTGTAATCACACTTATTCATGAAAATGATAATTGAGTACATTTGTCTGTCTATTTCGATTGCACGCTCAATCTTGGTATTGTTATCTTTTGTTGATCGATCTTATGATGTACGATGCACAACTTTTTTTCTAGATTCAATGATGATGCCAAATGCCATGCATAATAGAGGTTTCTATGGCTTTGCTATTGTAGCATGTGACATTGGCATTGTCTCAAGATTTCAACATGTTCTTATATACATTTTGTTGCCACCAACTATTCTTTAATCTCTGAACAAATGTTGCACTTGGAGAATTGACTAGGCTTTGCAATACTTACATGCTTGAAGTCTGTGGTCCATATTCGATTGAATATGGACATGATAGGCATCTACTTATATCCTAGATGTTCCAATGTTATATTAACTCTGCACACAAATGTCTAGGATTGCCAATTGTGTTTCTCTTGACCCATCTTGTCGTGTTGGGCTTTTGTGTGGCATTTTCTATGCATTCTTCTCCACAAAGTCTCTTATAATCAATCTTCCCATATGAGTGTAATCACAAGATTTCCTTTAAAACCCCTTTTTTTCCAAGGATGGCTCTCCACACACCTTGTTTGTACTGCCCTCTATACCTATATAAAATGAGGTCTTTAGGAGGCCATATATCTTAAACCATGCCATTGCACACACATCCTTCCCATTAACCACAAAATTATATCTTCTTCATACCCACACTATCAACATGATGTGATGAGTCAATATTACCATAACATAGTTAGTGCATGCTTCTCTTCTTAAGCTCCAAAAGTATTTGTGAATCTCACTTGCTGCTTCTTGACAAGTGAGCTAGAAATACTTTTATAACAACCAGTTGTGGCTACTTGGAAACCATCATCCAGAGGTAACGTCAATGTAGAAACCTTTTGTGTGAGAATTGTCGCCTTCATACTTACCATACAATACGTTCCCTTCTTGATATAGATTGAATTCTTGCCTACAATGAAAACTCATGGGGGAGGGTCACTTAATGTAATATGTCTATATCATGTGCATTCAAGGATTCTTTTATAAATCCCTATGTAACTTATTTCTTGTATTTCCTTATACACCCTTTGTGAAATTTTACAAAATTTATAAATCCCATACTATAAATATATTTTTCCCTAGAGGAATTTTAAAAGTCCTTAAGAAACATTATGACTTTTAGAGGTACATTATAACTGGAGGCAATATGAGAGACTCGAGATGTAAGGTATTTACATCTTTGAATCTACATACATGGAAGAGAGGTTCTAGCCACTGACGACAGCCTCCAAAAACATCTAGATATACTGCAAGCCTTCTATGAGTCACATGATTTGAGGGTCAGCCTTGGCAAGACCAAGGTTATGATCTTCAACACATCTCAAGCAGCCCTACATAATGAGCAGCTCACATTCGACGGATCACTAGTTGAGATTGTTTCTTCATACACCTATCTTCTCTCGCCCGATTTTTAGGATGAGACTAGTGATGTAGGCATTCTTGAGTAATGGGTATGCCTTAGTAACCTGATTGGAGATACAATTCTTCCACTCACACTTTTAGGACCCTCAAACCAAGGCTTTTGTTCTAGCATGATATATGCGATTACTTGCCAACTGGACATTACTCATGTTATCACAGTAAAGTTTGATTGGCTTATCCACATGCAATCCCAAATCCTGCAACAACTTCTGAAGCTAAGCAATCTCACATGCAGCAAATGTTGCACCTCTATACTTAGCTTCTGTACTAGACAATGCCACTATGGGTTGCTTTTTGCTACTCCAGCTAACCATAGCACTTCCAAGGCTGAATGCATAGCCACTAGTGGATCTCCTATCACATTCACATCCTGCCCAATCTGCATCTGTGTATCCAGCCAGCTCTATTTCCTTGCCATATGCATAAAAGAGCCCATGTTCATATGTAGCCTTGACATACTGCATAATCCTCCTCACTACATCCAAGTGAGGCTTCCGTCGCTTCTACATAAATTGACTAATGAGTCCCACAGCATATGCCAAATCAAGCCTAGTGATAGTCAAATATATCAAGTTGCCAACCATCTGCCTGTATTTGGTAATGTCCTCAATCTCAGCTCCATAATTAGCCATAATCTGCAAGTTTTGCTCCAAAGGTGTATCCATAGGTTTGCATTCCTTCATGCCAAACCTCTCCAACATATTCAAGGCATATTGCCTCTGCATAAGCCAAATGCCATTAGGATTTTTCAACACCTCTATGCCAAGAAAAAACTTCAAATCTCCCAAATCCTTCATGTCAAACTCCATTTTCAGCATGCTCTTAATTCCAGCAATCCCATCATCATCACTGCTAGTCAGAATCAAATCATCAACATATATAACAATCACAACATAATCGGCATCTGTCTTCTTCACAAACAATGATTGAGCAACCGTGCCAACCATAAAACCAAGACTTTGCAAGTATTGACTGATCCTCTCATTCCACGCTCGTGGAGCTTACTTTAGCCAATACAAGGCTTTCTTCAATCTGCAAACATGTTGCAAAAAATCAGGATGGACATATCCTTCTAGCTGTGACATGTATACCTCTTCCTACGAATCACCATTGAGAAAGGCATTCTTAACATTCATTTGCTATAATTTCCATCCTTTTGCAGCAGCTAAGGCAATTACCATCCTCAAAGTAGCCATCTTTGCAACTAGGCTAAAGGTTTCCTCATAATCCAAACCATACTTCTGTGCATAACCCTTTGTGACCAGCCTTGCCTTATACCTTTCTACTGATCCATCATACTTGCATTTCACTTTGTATACCCATTTACATCCAATGGGTGTCTTTCCTGCAGGAAGCTCAACCAGATCCTTTCAACCAAATCCCAAGTCTGATTCAAGGCAAGGGCATCCATTTCTTCATCCATGGCTATCCGCCATTGCTCATCATGCACAACATCATTGAATCTAGATGGTGTAGGATCCTGTAGGATAGAATATATGCATCTTGTAAGAGGTGTGAGAGCACAATGAAAGCAATATGGTAGATCTCTATTATGATTGTGAGAGAGAGGACCCTCTCTTATAGAAAGGGGGAGAAGGTAATACCTTCCCTACATAGTGGCAATCAGCCCCTACATCAGTGGGAATCAATCCCTACATCAGTGGGATTGCCTTTGTCTTACATCATCACTTAGGTCACACACTAGACACATCATAGCACTTGATGTGCCTTTACAAGACACACAAACACACATGTGACTCCCCTAGATGCACACATGCACCATAGAGCAAGCCCTTGATCATACTTATCCCAACAAACCCCCCTCAAGGGGTTGCCTCTTGCAGTGTCAAGGATACATCTAGTCTCATAGTTTCTCAAGCCATCTCATGGTGGTCAAGGATTAATCTATGGCTAGGATCTCATGCTAGCAATGGTTTCCAAGGGTGTGAGGTTCACAGAAATGGGATAGTCAAAACACATATCACATGGCCTACATCATATGGTGACCAGAGGTGATTTACATAACATATTCTTTTTGGAGTACTACTCCAGGCAAAGAACCTCAAAATTTGACCAAGTGATGATAAACAAAAAAGACAAAGTGCCTAAAAAGCATAGTCTTCATTTTCTTCATTTGCTGATGGAGTTCTTCCTTCAGGCATAATTGCTTTGTTGTTGAAGTAGTCCTTCTTGTCTTTAGCTTTTTCTTTTGTAGACTTCTTTCCATTCACAACATTCCATATCTTCTTTTTCATAAGCATAAACTTGGCTTTTGATTGCCAAGTATGGAAACTAGTTCCATCCAACTTCTCAAAAAAGGTCTTAGCATCCATGGCAAGGTCTTACCCGAGGGTAGGGTCTAGTGCCTTACAAGTGAAAATATGAGGAATAAAAAATAATCCTTCAAAGTACAAGCATTTAGTGTAGCAAAGACTTGTAACCAAATTCCATACTACAAATCAATGATGCTTTCACTTGCATGCTTCATAGAGATGGCTAAATGAAAGTATTCCAAGCAAATCTAGGTGTAACAACTTCAAGCAAAGCTGTAGTCATAGTTGTACTGAAGCTATTCAACACTTTAAAACATCAGAAATGCTAAAGTAGCATCTAATGTAGCATCAAACTCACAACCTTATCAAAACTGTCCAAAACAGAGGCCTAAACTTGGAGGGCTTGTATCTCACTCTTCAAAGCAAAGAAACAAGGGCTTTCTAGGTAGAAAAAAAGCTGGTATACCACAAAAGAGCCACTAAGGGGGAGAGGCGAAATGCCACGTCAAGTCGCCATAGCTAGTAGCTTGAAAGTCGACTGGTTTTTTTGCTATTTCTCCCTTTGTGTTGGACCATTTCCCTTCAAATCTGGATAGGAGCTAGCTTAAACTGTTGTGCAAGCTTGGCTCAGAGGAATTTTGGAATGGCTACTCCAGCAAGTCGCATTGCAAGAAAAGGCGTCAGGATGAAAATGACTGTTGCGCAGTTTTGTGGGCAACATTCTCTAATTCCTCTGATGTGGAAGTTCACCCATATGAAGGGTCTCTCCAGCCAGAAGGACCCTGGGAATGGTTCCTCAGCTCTCAAAGATTTGGGGAAGAAGGAGGAAAATGGAGAAGATGAGAAACTAGTAGTTTATGCTAGAGATAGCATCTAATGCTAGGCTAGGCTAGTAGTTTATGCTAGAGATAGCATCTAATGCTAGGCTAGGCTAGATCTAAAACCTAGAGCTCTGATACCATTTGTAGGATCCCATAGGATAGAATAGATGCATCTTGCAAGAGGTGTGAGAGCACAATGAAAGCAATATGGTAGATCTCTATTATGATTGTGAGAGAGAGGACTCTCTCTTATAGAAAGGGGGAGAAGGTAATACCTTCCCTACATAGTGGCAATCAGCCCCTACATCAGTGGGAATCAATCTTTACATCAGTGGTATTGCCTTTGTCTTACATCATCACTTAGGTCACACACTAGACACATCATAGCACTTGGGGCCAAACAAAAAAATGAGTAGAGTATCCACACAAGCATGCAACCTAGAGAAAGTTTGACCCCCATTTGGGTTCACCTCCATTATCACGGCTAATGGATACTGGCTATGGCCCTACTAGAGTGTGTGTGGTTGGGGTGTCAGAAATGGGATTGATTTTGATCAAGGATGAGGAGGGACAAGGAGGAGCCTGTGTGAGTAGAAGGGAGGTCAAGCGAGAGGAGAAGAAATATGAGAAGAAGGAGTGACCATAAGGGCAAAGGACCAAGCATGAGTAGGAGGGAGGAGAAGAAAGATGAGGAGAAGGCATGATCATGAGGGTATAGGAGTATGCATGAGAAAAAGAAGGAGAGGAAAAAGGAGGAGTAGGAGCCATGAGGGCAAAGGATCATGGATGAGCATGAGGGAGGATGGAGGAGTAGTAGTAGGCAATACCAATAGGAGGGAGGAGAATAGAGGACATGTAGGAGGAGAGGGAAGTGTTACAAAGTAGAGTGCACAAAGCGAAGCCCACAAGGAAGAGGAGAGATGGAAGATCACTCAAGATAGGAGCCAAGACATAAGGATCGTATTCGCTCTTAGCATTCATAACACTGAAGGCCAGGAATGATCCACACATACAATGGGGTGAACACCCATTAAATAGCACCAAGCCCCTATCCAAATCCCATCTAATGTCCACTTCCACCAATCATGTGAAGGTGGATTTTGGACCCCTTTAAGCAACCCGATTTACTAATCTCAACACTCCCCCTCAATAAGAATTGGGTAGAGTATTGCACTAACATTAGATGATAAAAATGGGATAGCCTTTATCAATAACATGCTTTTACAAGGTTTTGGATTATTAAAGAAGACATGGTATTAACTAATGAAACTCACCACATAATTAGGTAGTGTGTTGATTGATGAGAATGACTATAGATTGTTAAATTACATGGCGCAGTGGAACAGAAACTGAACAAAGAATAGTGTGTACACAACAAACCAGAGATGAACAAAATTTTCCTTCAATACTAATGTAGTACAGATGATGGCTCCGTCCACCCGTGCATTCCCACAGTGGAGCTTAGATGGCCATCTAGACAGATACTAGGTGAAGAGCTACTAGCTATAAGATCTTTGCTGGAAGATCTGATCTGGTACAATGGATTGGGGAGGTCACCTCTTTATATGGGGGTGGTAGTCGGATCAATGTAGTCGGTGGAACCCATTAGTCAACCTAGTCGATGAAGCCGACCAATCAACCTAGTCGGTGGAACTGACTAGTCGTCCATGGAATATTCAAGGCCCCAGCAAGAATAAGGGGCTCCCACACAATCACCTTTCTACCATCAACGGTCTCATTGATAGACCTCATCTGACATGCAAGTCAAGATCCATCTAGTGTCTCGGGCTCACACATGGCTTCTCCTCATATGGAAGCCTTACAACTTCAGCACCTTAGACCGCTGGTGGTTACTAGGAGGGTGACACATTGAGCATATCTAACACCCCCCCTCAATGTCCACCCGTAGGTGAACTACCTTCTCAGCCCAATGCTGAGTCTTTGAAGATGACCTTGAAGCTGATCCTTCCCGAGTGCCTTGGTGAAGATATCTACTCCATTTTGCTTTGTTGGATAGTAGACCAATTCTACTATCCCCATCCTCGATCAAATCATGCACATAGTGATACTGAATCTCTATATGTTTTGTGCATGCATGAAACACTAGATTTTCAGCAATGGCCATGCAACTTTGATTGTCGCACCTCAGCACAATTGCCTCATCCTCTTGCACTCCCATGTGCCATAAGGTCCTCCTCAACCACACTGCTTCACATGCAGCAAAACATGCTGCCTTGTACTCAGCCTCGGTAGAAGACAATGCCACTGTTGGTTGTTTCTTAGTGATCCAAGAGAAGATACCTGAACCTAAAGAAAAACAATATCCAAAAACTAATTTCCTAGAATCAACATCTCCAACCCAATCTGAGTCACAATGACTAGCCAAGGAAGTGCCCGTACCATAGGTGATGCCATAATCAAGAGTGCCCTTCACATACCTGAGCACCCGCATCCCTGCATTCCAATGATTCTCTTGGGGCTTATTGGAGAACCTGCTCAAAATGCCAATAGCAAAACTGATGTCTGGTCTGGTGTTGCATAGATAGATGAGACTGTCGACCAACTTCCTATACCTCTCAATGTCTATTGGTGGTGAGGCATCCTCCATAGACAGCCTCACATTTACCTCCATAGGTGTAGCTATCTCCTTGCACTCGGACATACCAAATGCCTTCAAGATCTCCCTTGCATATTTCTGCTGAGAGATGAAGATCTTGCCTGGCTCTTGCTAGATTTCAATCCCCAAACAGTAGTGCATCAGGCCTAAATTTGTCATCTCAAACTCTGTGCTCAATGCCTTTCTAGTCTGCTGGATCATGTCTTCATAGTCACCTGTAATAAGGAGATCATCCACATATAGAACAATAATAGCAAAATTTCCACCTTTCCTATACACATACAAGTTAGCATCTGAGGCACATCTTTTGAAGTTTAATTTATGAAAGAATTTGTCTATCCATTGGTACCATGCTCTTGGGGTTTGTTTCAGCCTGTACAGAGCCTTCTTTAGCTTACATACCTTGTTCTCAAAATGGGGGGCCTCAAACCTTGGTGGCTGAGCCATGTACACCTCCTTCTTGAGGTCACCATTCAAGAATGTTGATTTAACATCCATTTGATAAACTGGCCACTTTTTATGAGCAGCCATCGATAGTAGTGTGCAAATAGTGGTCATTCTGGCAGTTGGAGTGAAAGATTCTTGAAAATCAAACCCTTCATTCTATGAAAATCCTTGTGCAATCAATCTGGCTTTGTACTTTTCCAAAGTCCCATTGGCCTTGTACTTTACCTTCCAAACCCACTTGGTGCCAATAACCCTTCTGTTAGGTGGTCGATCTACCAGCTCCTAAGTTTCATTCTTCATGATGCTGTCATATTCTACTTGCATAGCATTTTTCCAATCTTGATCTGCAAGTGCTTCCTCCAAACTCGCAGGCTCCTTAACTTCTGCAATAATCTCAGCTATCAAGGCCATATTGACTATGTGAGCAGAACTTCTCGATTCTCTGAGACCGCCGCCTTGGTCCATCTGCATGCTGCTCAATAGACATAGGCATTTGGTTATCATGGTCGTAGAGCTGGTTTACCCATCGCAGCAATGGCTTTTCCGGTGGTGTAACAATAGACTTAGCTCATACAGGTTGTTCCTCCTTACTCCTGTGCCAACAAGATTTCCAGCACTATCCAGAATTTTTGCTCCTGTCTTGTTGAACCTCACCTCATGATTAAGGTTAGTTATGGAAGCAACTGATAGCAAATTTCTTTTGATTTATGGAATATATAGCACATTAGATAGTTTCTTAACATCTCCATTTACAAAAACAAATGAAACCGTACCTATACCCTCAATAGGGCATTTTGTGTTATTTCCAACCATCACGGTGATGGGTTCTTGTAGAGGCTACATGGAACAATATAGACCCTCCTTGCAGGTCATGTGATGGGAGGTACCACTATCCAACACCCATGAATTAGTGGGGTTGATGCTTCTTGAATTGAGGAACACTCTTCCTCAATGGCTAGAAATAGATCCAACTCTGCTTCCACTATGTTAGCTGTCTCTTTCCCCTTATCTATCTTCTTCAGGGTACCATTCTTTTCATCTGCTTTCTTGACCCAGCAATTTGCAATCACATGGCCCTTGTTCTTGCAGCAAAAGCATTCTCCCTGAGACTTCTTCTTGCTGCCTTATTCTTTTTGTCACCACTAGTAGAGGACTCACCTTTGGTGGAGGAACCACCTTTGCCTTTTGTAGTGGCAGAGAACGTAGCATCCCCATTGCTACCTCCATCTCAAGCTTTAAGCCTCAATTCCTCCTCCATAAGTAAAGCACCAAACTCCTCAAATGACAATGGTTGGGGTCTCACCTAAGTGTTAAGCACTGTTACTAGTCCATCAAACCTTGGTGGACATATCCGGAGACACCGTCGAGCTAGCTCTTCACTAGTCTTTTGTATCCCAGCACCAGCCATCTGGTCACGTAGATTTTTGATTCGGGTTATGAATGCCTCCACTGTCTCTCCTTCATTAAATTTCTCAGCTGCGAGTTGATTCTCTAGGTTCGAGATCCTTGCCTGATTTTGCATCTCATACTGACTCTTAAATATGTTCTAGGCCACAATTGCCTTAGATGTTGCCTTAGATGTATGCTGAATCAAGGTCAAAAAACTATCAATAGTACTTGTAACCAGGGCACACAGAGCATCTGCATTCCTATGTTTCCAAGCTCATAGAAGGTCAGCATTAGGAGGTATCACACTCCTTGGATTTACTAGGTCGAGGGTTCCTTGTGGTTCTAGGTCAGTCCCCAGTATTGTCTCCAGAAGCTCATATGAATCCAGAATAGCAGTAATTTTAAATTTCCATAGAGTGCAGTTCGTACCATCTAGCTTGCATTCAGTGAAGGTTGGTGGGCGAATCATCAATGCCTAGATTGTTGGTGCAGTAGCAACTCTGCTGAACTCAAGCCTCTTCCTATTGAGCCACTTCCTATTGCCATCTCTCCGTATGCTATTGAAGCCCTTGTCTCTCTTCTATTCTTCGATCCTTAGAGCTGCCTGGGCTCTGATACCATGTTAAATTACACGATGCAGTGGAACAGAAACTGAACAAAGAATAGAGAGTACACAACAAATTGGAGATGAATAAAATTTTCCTTCGATATTGATGTAGTACATATGATGGCTCCATCCACCTGTGCGCTCCCACAGTGGAGCTTAGATGGCAATCTAGAAAGATACTAGGTGAAGAGCTACTAGCTAGAAGAACTCTGCTGGAAGATCTAATCTGGTTACAATGGACTGGGGAGGTCGCCTCTTTATAGCTATGAGGGCGGTAGTTGGATCAACATAGTTGGTGGAACCGAGCAGTCAACCTAGTTGGTGAAGTCGACCAAACAACCTAGTCAGTGGAACCGACTAGTCGTCCATGGAATATTCAAGGAATATTCCCTATACCATCACTCACCTACGAACCCCCACCAGGGGGGCCACTTCCCCCCTTGGAACCCCCTAGATGGGGGCCAACTGGCCCCCATGCCCTAGCAAGAATAAGGGGCTCCCACAATCACCTTTCTACCATCAACGGTCTCATTGATGGACCTCATCTGACATGCAAGTCAAGATCCATCCAGTGTCTCGGGCTCACACATGGCTTCTCCTCATATGGGGGCCTTACAACTTGAGCACCTTGGACCACTGGTGGTTACCAGGAGGGTGGGGCATTGAGCATATATAACATAGATGTAATGCATCATGTAGAATCAATGGCTATACTAATCACATACATAAATTCGTATCTGATTTTATAGGAATGTCATACCAATGTCATATGACATGGTAGTCTCTATTCCCATAGAAGAGAGATATCATTTGAATGAGGATACACACATAATAAGAGTCGAAGATACACATCACTATGAAAGAGATTCCCATAAAAAAAATTCTCTTGATCTGTCACCACAATGATGGGTGACTCTATGAAGCAAGGTGAAAAAGTGAGCATGAAAATGCACTCTTTGTTAGATCATTCTTCTCCCATGAAAACATGACAAAACTGGCTCTTGACAATGAAAATATATTGAGCCATTGAGGCCCAAAAATACAAAAAATAAAATTTCTTCAAAAGTATCCTTAGACAAGGGAATATTAGAGTCTAAGTACTAATAAACCAACACAACAATATAGGGCAAGAAAGGAACCTTTCCGGGCCCATAGAAGCCTGAATGGTTGACTTGGCTTAATAAACCTTGTTAAAAGATAGGGGTATAAAGTGATTGCCACGCATTAAAAAAAAAAGCTTCCAAACCTTAGAAAGATAAGATTAATTTGTAAAAAAAAATGTCACCACAGAAACACGACCTCTACAATTTTTTGACGCTTGGAGCCAAGGTTGCAATTCATAGAGGTGCCTCTATTCACTAGAAAAGAAGTCAATTTTCATCCTGCAGCAGCCACATTCTTCTCTTTGGAAAAACCACAATAATAGGAGAAACCATCAACAAATGTGTTGATTGCCTCTATAAATAAATGATAGAATTTATCACCGGTTACAAGAAGAATTTCTTGTAACCGGTGATACCAAAAACACCTCATAGAAAAAATCACAGATGTGATTGAAAGTCACAATAAAACCTTTAGAAGGCCACATGTATGCCTCCTTGCCTTGAAATAACCAATAGAATAAGAAGAGGTGAAGGACTCCAATTGTCGTAAAAGACAGTGATGTAGAAAATTGCTACAGATATTGTTGTGCAATGGATACTTTGGGAACCTTCAAAAAGAGATGCTGGACAATAAATTTCTATGCCAAAACATAGATTAATAGAATAGATGACTCATTCTATTAATAAAAGTTGCAAAAATCTATGGGGAAACAAAAAAACGGCCAAAAGCTTCCTTAAAGACCATTGAACATATACACCCATGGTTATGAGTCTGTGTTAAAGCTACTAGCAATACAAATAGCACATCAATGCAAAAACTCTCATTGCTCACACTCGCTCTTCCGGTGACCAAGCACATTACTATAGTAACAAATGATTTGGTCTAGAGGACCATGAGGTGGTCTCTAGCAAGGGCAATAGGTTCTAGCATCAACAGTAGTGAGATATGCAATCATTGCCATTGGTTGAATTGGAGCTATTGCCATGGTCTAAACAGGAATCGCTTGGGGTAGGAGTGGTGTTCTACAGGCATTATATCTATAGTTATCACAATGATGTGAGTTGCCGTCTAGCATATTGCACACCATAACTGGATAAGGCCACATTCATCTACTCCATGGCCATTGTTATGGCATTTGGAACACCAGATACCATGATGCAACTATGGCGGCAAGGCTTCAATGCAATCTTCAAGTAAGCGAGGGTTAGTGAGACCATGTTCTATGGAAGATGTCTTGGTTTTCTTGAGAGATATTTTGCACTCATGATGTTCATGGGCTCTTTCTTCTCTACTACTATCATTAGAGTTTGTATTGGAGCTCTGGTCAGCTTGTTAGGTTGATGGTTCATGCTTGGTATGGATCAGCATGCGCTCAACATGGTGGGCACCATCAACAAGTTGGTCGAAGTTTAATGCTGCCATGTTTGAAGAAGCAATTGCTTGTTTCAATTTACGGTTCAACCCATGCACAAAGTATGAATTCAACACTTTTAGGGCAAAGTGTTGTACTTGTGGTAGGCAACTGGTGAGGGTACAAAACTTGGCAATGCAGTAGTCCAAGGTGAATCTTTTTGATCATTGCATCTAAGTTTTGCGAGGATGTCAACGGTTGTCTTCTCTATGTGATAGCAAAGAAAAAAGGCTACACAAAGGGTATCAAAGTCTGGGAATGGGGTAATGGCATATTGCACAGCCCAAATCATATCTTTGCTTTGAATCAAAGCTAGGAACATAGTAGGAACATCACCATTTTGATGGCTTCTATTGGATACACCACTAGAACATTGGTCTACCACTCACTTTCAAACAACATTACATGTGCATCAACATCCTAGTTGGGGAATTCAAAGAACTTGGGGTACTTGACCATCATGATTCCATATTGAGCATGAACACAAATGGGTAGACGGCAAAAGACAATCAATGGAGGGTATAGAGGATTGGCATTACATTTGGATCACAATCCAACAAGGAAAAAAGAAGGAAAAGTTAGCCGCCCGTGAAAGCCCAAAGGCCAATTTCTACATGTTAGATATCAAAGCTCCATTCTCGTGTAGCTATGTAGGAACCAACTAACTCTACTTGTAAGCCCCCCATATGAGGAGAAGGCATTTGAGTAGCTCGGTTATCCAGTAGGTCCTGGTTTGTACACCAGATGGGGGCCATGTGTGGCCTAATGGCTGGACAGCTTCAGATAGAGTTGGCACCTGCCAACTAGGCTACATGCAAGTGCAAGAAGATATCCCATGACTGACCGCACTGAGGGTAGACAGAGCATTTCCTGGGGCAGTCCACTCTCGAGTTGCGGGGCCCTTTGGAGCCCTAGATGATCCCGGATGGCTCTGGGCTGAATGGAAACCAAAGGTGAGTTGCTCTATTCTACACCACGATTCTAACATGTGATCAGTGGCCTATTTCGAGACCGAGACCTATAGTCGGCCGTTTTGGGCCAACTAGGTCGGTCTCCCAATTGGGTCTAACTGACTATGACTAGTGGCTATATCAGAGCAAGCCCGTGAAGCCCATATTCATCACTAGCTATAGCAACCCTGATTCCTTAGCATCCAGCCTCCGTTCTCTACTATTTCCAGCATGTCATCGAAGCTTCTCAGATAGGAGCGCACAGTTGGGAGGGAGCGCCATCTATTGTATCAGTTTTACAGTAATCAAATTTTTGATTTTCCATACTATCTGTTTTTCTCTCTTGCATATGAGATCCTATTATCTGTTGAGCACAGACGTTGTATTGTTTTCACATGGTATTAGAGCTTGGGCTCTAGCAAGAAGATTTGGTAGTGTGTTTTTGTTCGCGAGTAGATTGTGAGAGATGGCCCAGCCTACAAGACTATGAATCCCATCGTTCGACAAAAGCAAAAAGTTGGATGGTACTAACTATCCACTCTGGAAGTTCAAGATGAAGACCATCCTAAGCGCATATGAGCTTTGGGATACTGCTACTAGGGTGGAGTGGAGCCGGTTAGGAGATCGGATCTAGCCAAAGCAGGACAACAGATAGTACCAACTATGGATGAGATTCTTGCGTGGACAAGAAGAAATGCAAATGCGCTATGTTCTATTGTCTGCAGTGTCAGTGATTCTATCATGGCGTTAATTCAACATGTCACCACAGCGAAGGAGGCATGGACAGTGGTCTTGAAAAATCAGTACGAGAACCCAAATCAGACACAGATTTAGAATCTGGAGACACAATTCACAAATGAGAAACTATTTGAGTTTGAAACGGCAGAGAAGTTCATCACCAGGATGATAAAAAGAGAAAGAAGAAGATCAAGTGCTTCTATTGCAACAAGGCAGGGCACAAGCAGAATGAGTGCCAGAAGAAGATTGCAGATCAGAAGAACGGAGTAAAGAAAGAGTCCAGCAATAGCATGCAGGCAGTACCAGTAGAGCTGTTCATAGCAATTGAGGAGATTTGCACGGAGGCAGTTCATGTACCTATGGATGAACCTTGGATTATTGATAGTGGTGCATCATGCCACATGACCAGTTGTAAGGATTGGAATACCTCTCTACATCCGGTAGGGAATGACATCCTGGTAGCAATCGGTAATGATGTAAAATGTCCAACAAAAGGAAAAGGTACGATTGCTCTCAAGTCAGATGGAGTTGTAAAACAATTGTTTGATGTTCTTTATGTGCCAGATATCAAGAGGAACTTGTTGTCCGTTTCTGTGATCACGGATTGGGACCTCAAAGTTTACTTCAATAAGAATGGCACATAGATTTTGGATCTTCATTGGTAAAGGTACACAGCGCAACAACATCTACAAACTCTCAGCTTTTAGTGCTCGAGCCGATGTGAGCAACACTAAGCTGTGGCATGAGAGGTTTGGCCATCTAAACCTTAGTTCTTTAAAGGAGATGCATACAAGTGGAATGATTGCAGACCTACCAGAAATTACAGATCTACCCGATGTATGTGAAGCTTGCATGATGGGCAAGCAGCATTAGCAGCCCTTTGTTAAAGAGGCCAGCAAGGCAAAGGCTCCTCTAGAGCTCGTTCACATGGACCTCTGCAAAAAGATGGAGACGAAAGCTTTGGGTGGTTCCTACTACTTCACCACGCTGATCGATGACTACAGTAGAAGGACATGGATATACTTCTTGAAGACTAAAGATGAGGCTTTTAGTAAGTTCAAAGAATGGCATGTAATGGTTGAGAAAGAAACGGGGAGGAAGGTGAAGACGTTGAGATCAGAAAGAGGTGGTGAGTTCACATCAAGGGAATTCAAAAGTTACTGCAAAAGTCACAGGATCAAGAGGTAGAAACCCCCGCCACATACATCATAGCAAAATGGAGTAGCAGAGCGCAAGATGTGCATCATCTGCGAAATGGGTAGGAGTATGATGAAAGGGAAAGATTTGCCAAAGCCTTTCTAGGATAAAGCATGTAACACGGTAGTTTACATTCTGAATCATAGCCTCACGAAGGCTGTGAATGGGACAACTCCATTGTAGGCCTTTTCTGGTAACAAACCTTTAGTTGCACATTTCAGAGTTTTTGGATGTGACTATTTTGTGCATGTCCCTGATGCTAACAAGACCAAATAAGAACCGAAGAGCCAGAAGTGTATTTTCTTGGGCTACAGTGAAGAGGCGAAGGGTTACCATCTCTATAATCCTATTACCAAGAAGGTAATAGTAAGTCGTGATGTGGTCTTCTCAAAATAGCCGCATCAATTGGAGGAGGATGTTTCCTTCCTAGATAACTAGAACCAGGATATCCATCCAGTACAACCACCAACAGCAGACCGAACTCTCCCAATGGTGCTTGGGAGGATTCAAGATAAAGAAGAGGAAGAAGAGCCTATAGAACCACAATGGCAACAGCCATTCTTGAAGTGGGTAAAGCACCTTTTGGATGGCAAAGAACCTCCAACCATTGAGGAGGAATCATCCGAACACTACCGGTCCAAGAGATTAGAGGAGCAAAGAAGGGGGTAGGAACACTTGGTCAACTATGCTTTGATGACAGAGGTGATCCACGCTAAAGAACCCAAGTGTCTTGAAGAGGCACAGGGTGATGATAGGTGGATGGAGGCTATGCAGTCGGAGTATGGCTCCATAATGAAGAACAACACTTGGGACCTTGTGAATCGACCACCAAAACACATGGTAATCGGCACCAAGTGGGTATACAAGACCAAGTACAAGTCCGACAGCACATTGGATAAGTACAAGGCTCATCGGCTCATGGCAAAAGGATTCACACAAGTGCATGGTTTTGATTATTAGGATACTTTTTCTCCCACAGCTCGACTAACCACAATTTGCAGTGTTTTGGCTTTAGTAGCATAGGAAAGTTGGCCCGTGTTTCAGATGGATGTAAAATCCACCTTTTTGAATGGAGATCTCAAGGAGGAGGTATACGTGGAACAACCACTAGGTTTTGTGATCCCTGGTTCAGAAGGTAAAGCCTGTAAATTGAAGAAGGCACTTTATAGGTTGAAACAGGCCCCACGAGCATGGTACGAGTGGATTGATGCCTACTTTTTGCAAAATGGATTTAGGAGGAGCTCATCTGATGCAAATTTGTATATCTACAGAGAAGGAGGTAGGTGTACGATCGTGGTCCTTTATGTGGACGACCTTGTCATAATAGGGGACCATGAAGAGAAGATCTCACAGATAAAGCAGTTGCTAGGAATAGAGTTTGAAATGACAGACCTCGGACTAATGCATTTCTATTTGGGGATTGAAATTTGGCAAGATCCAAAACAGATCATCATCTCACAGCTGAAGTATTGTAGAGAGATACTAAAGGCATTTGGCATGGCTGAGTGTAAGACAGTTGGCACCCATGTGGAGGTTGACGTGAAGCTCTCAAATGAGGATTCATCACCACTGGTGGATGAAGCGAAGTACAGAAGGCTTGTGGGCAGTTTGATTTACTTGTGCAACACATGGCCAGACATCAGTTTTGCGACTGGTGTACTAAGTAGGTTTTCTAATAAGCCCCAAGAGAACCATTGGAGGGTAGGGATGCGGGTGCTGAAATACATCAAAGGCACACTTGATTATGGCATCACCTATACCAAGGACCTTGACCAGATTTTGTGACTCGGATTGGGCAGGAGACGTGGACAGTAAGAGATCAGTGACAAGTTACTGTTTCTCACTAGGATCTAGAGCTGTGACATGGGTCAACAAGAAGCAACCCACAGTTGCTCTTTCTTCTACCGAGGCTAAGTACAAATGAGCATGTTTTGCTTCTTGTGAGGCAGTGTGTTTGAGGAGGATTTTAGGGGACATGGGTGCAGTGCAGAACAAGCCTATGCAATTATCATGTGACAATCATAGTTGCATGGCAATTGCCAAGAACCCGGTGTACCACGCTCACACAAAACACATTGAGATTCAATATCACTTTGTATGCGAGCTCATCATGGATGGAGAGGTCAACTTGGTGTATTGTCTGACTATAGAGAATGCTGCGGACATCTTCACGAAGGCTCTTGGAAGAGACTTGCTGGAGAGACATCTTCATCAACTTGGCATTGGGCCGAACTAGTAAGTTCACTTGCAGGTGGACATTGATGGGGGTGTTAGATATCAATGCTCCACTCTCGTGTAACTACGTGGGAACCAGCTAACTCTACTTGTAAGCCCCCATATGAGGAGAAGGCATTTGAGTAGCTCGGTTATCCAATAGGTCCTGGTTTGGACAGTAGATGGGAGCCATGTGTGGCCTGATGGCTGGACGACTTTAGATAGAGTTGGCACACTACCAATTAAGCTACATGCAAGTGCAGGAAAGCATCCCATGACTGACCACACTGAGGGTAGATGGAGCATTTCTCGGGGCAGCCCACTCTTGAGTTGCGGGGCCCATTTGGAGCCCCAGATGATCCCGGATGGGCCAAATGTTAGTTGCTCTATTTTGCGCCATGGTTCTAACATGTGGTTGGTGGCCTATTTCGAGACTGAGACCTCCAGTTGGTCATTTTGGGTCAGACTAGGTTAGTCTCCCAATTGGGTCTAATTGATTATGACTGGTGGCTATATAAGAGCAAGCTCGTGAAGCCCATATTCATCACTAGCTACAGCAACCCTAATTCCTTAGCATCCAGCCTCCATCCTCTACTAATTTCAACATGCCATCGAAGCTTCTCACATAGGAGCGCATGGCTGGGAGGCAGTGCCATCTATTGTATCAGTTTTACAATAATCATATTTTTGATTCTCCATACTATCTGTTTTTCTCTCTTGCATACGAGATCCTATTATCTATTAAGCACAGACGTTGTATTGTTTTCTTACACTATATGCATCTACCCACATGTAACTGAAGGAGTAAAGATGATGGAAGGATCTGATGATGATGAATAGGATTTATTTCTTTGGAACAACTTCGATATAATGGCTCTCTTTGAGGTGGAGGTAGTCTGCATCCTCAACAAGTACAATTTCCATCAAGAAAGACCACCACTAGATGATGATCTACCAGTTGCGGATGATTTGAACCCTTTACCTCAAGTAGTTGATGATACTCTAGCATATATCCTATAGCTTATTCAGGCTAAACAAGATTTTGAAAAGGAATGGTAGCACTCGAGATGAGTGACAAAATATACCTTGACACAGAGAATGACTGACAAATGGTCCGCATCAGCGCCAAACTCAGTCCAAAGCTTTGGACAAAACTAAAGGAACTATAACTAAAGGAACTCCTTGCCACGTTTTTCAATTTCTTTGCATCAAGTTACATGGATATGAAGGGGATAGACCTTAATCTTATTAGCATAGAATTTTCTTGAAAGATGATGATGCAAAATCCATTACTGAATGAGCCCGAATTATTCTAAGAAGCTAAAGGAGGATATCAATAAATTCTCCCAGTTGGGATTCATCTACCCAATTGATCGTGAAACTTAGATCTCCCCAATTGTAATTGTCCCAACAACTGCAAGCTCAACAAATGTGACTGGTCCTTTCCCTCTCCCTTTTATGGATTCCACGTTGTATGCTATTGTTGTTGGACACAAGATGTAAATTTCATTCCTTGATAGGTTTAGTGGATACAATCAGGTCTGAATGGCCAGGGAATACTAAGAAAAGATGGAATTTATCACCAAATAGGGAGTCTTCATGTTCAACCAACATCATGACATTCGTCTAAAAAATACACCAACAGCATTCCAATGCTTGGTCCAAGAAGTGTTCAACAATAATCTCAATTCATTAATGAGAATATTATTGGATGATTTTAGTGTCTTTGGGGACAAAATCCTACATATTGGTCACCTCCAAATGTTCCTTACCAAATGCCATGCTATGCAGCTTTCCCTCAATCTAACAAAGTGTGCCTTCACGATCAACAACGAATGTATACTTGGACTCATCATCTCAAAGGATGGTATTTCCTTGAATCTAGATAAGTTGAGTGCATTTGCAAGGAAAAACAACCCACAATGAGCAAGAAGTTAGCCTGATTCCTTGGCCAAGTGCGGTGGCAAAGCCACATGCTTCGATACCTTGTGCATGTGGCTACCTCTCTCAATGTGCTCCTCAACACCAAACCGTCATATGGTCATAGGATTGTGATTGGGCTTTCCAATTCCTCAAGCTGATGCTGGCCGAAGCCCGAGTCATTCAACCGCCTTATTGGAAGATTTTCTTCCACATCTTCGTCGATGCCTCCGATATAGCTATTGACACAGAGATATCGAGCTCCACTCGTGATATGCCAAGGTGGCCATTGTGCATTTATGTCACCGACTTGTTAGTTGCAAATGTGGTTGGTACACCGCCCATGAATAATAGCTAAATGACAACTGTCTTTATGTACTCTAGTTAGTGGCTCAGTTAGTATGCCACCTAGGTTAGCTGAGTTTGGTTTGAGACCCACATATAGGTTTCACGTATTCCTTTTGTACTGAAAAATAGATTCTTTTGGCTTTTATAACTAAGAAGAGGAAAACTGTTTTCAGCCTCCACCTTTGTGTGTATTCCCCCATTGTGTATGTGAGAAAGCCGCAAGTGAGACTCCTTACTTCTCTCCCACTCTCTTCACATGGTATTAGAGCTTGGTTCATGGTAAAGAGGTCAAGAAAGAAAACCAAGTTCATGATGTCTTAGTAAGAGGATCAGAGTTGTTTCCCTTTTTTGAGTTTGGGAGCAAATCTCTACAGGTAGCATAGCCAAAAAGTGCAAGAGTGCACTGTTTGATGCCCTTTACAGTGTGGTGAGAGGGTAGTATATGCTGCAGCAAGGGCAAAGCCCTTGGTGACATTATTTTTTTGATTCAAAGCCATTTCGAGGCCCGTTTTAGTGGTGGAAGTTTTCCGTAAGCACTCAAAAAGGTGCCCTGTTTTTGTTGTGCGACCACTATTTTGCAGGTCGGTGAAAAGTTGCTGGCCTATGCATAGAGATATTGAAAGTGATAGAATCATTCTTATTTCTTGTTGATGTAAAATCGTCACTAGGAAGTGACTATGTGGTCAAATACCACTTTTGTCAGTTTTGCAGATTTGCTCTTATGAGGCAGAAGTTGTGTTTTTTGCAGTGACAAAATATTTTTGCAGTGTTCTGTAATGGCATCTGATGCTCTTTCATAGATAGTCACTGAAAAGCTTGACAAGAACAACTTCCTAGCATGGAAGTTTAGAATGACGAATTTCCTTAAGGGAAAAGGCTATTGGGAGTTCATTACAGGAGCTGAACAAGAACCATTTATTCCTAATGTTCCCAATCAACATCAGTTGTAGGCATTTAAAGGATGGCATGAGAGAGCTAGAAAAGTTATGTACTAGCTGTCTATCAGTATTTCAGATTCTATGATTGTGCATATTCAGGATGCAAGCACACCGAAGGATGCATGGGATACTTTGACAAAAGTGTACAACACAAATACACAAGCCAGGAAAATGCAGCTCAGACAGGAGTTGCATAATGTGTAGAGAGAAAATATGAGCATCAATGACTACCACATGAAGGTGAAGAAGATTGCAGATGCACTTGCTTCCATTGGGTCGCCTATGGAAGATGATGATTTAGTTTCTGTGACCTTGAATGGTCTAGGAAAGGATTATGCACAATTCCGGACATCCATTGCCGTCCATGAAAAATTTCATGATTTTGAGGAGTTGATTGCTCTTCTAATTTCTGAAGAGCAGAGAAATGGTGGTGCATCTTCTCTAGGAGAAACTTCAAAAGAAATCATCTTCTACTCAAATGCTAGAAGAGGTAGAGGCAGAGGTAGAGTAGGCTGATCTGGAGGCCCTCGCAGAAATCAGAATATGCAGCAAATTCAAGAAAACCAATCCTATGGAGGAGGACGTGGTAACTTTAGAGGCAAGGGGAGCCAAAGAGGTCGTGGTGGATGGCAGAGAGGCCAAAATGCAAACAGCAATGTTGAATGCTACTACTGTGGTAAAATGGGTCATATGGCTAAAGGCTACTACAAAAAGTAGAATGACATCATGAATGGAAAATTGCAGCAAGGCAATTATGCATCCTCTAGTAGACAGAGTGATGATAGAAATGAGCATTTGTTTATGGTGCAACACATGACCAATTCTGTGACAAGTGCAGAAGAAAGCAATGATGTGTGGTATGTTGACTCAGGTGCATCAAACCACATGACAGGTCATGCAGAATGGATGCAGGATGCAAGGAAAATGGAAAGACCAGGATTTGTGGAGATTGGTGATGATATTGCACATCCTATCTGATGTATTTCATGTCCCAAATATCACCAAGAACCTGGTTTCTATTGGTCAAATGGTTGAGCAGGGCTTGTAGGTCAAATTTAATCCTCATGGATGCTTTGTTGAGGATATGAAAAATAAAGGTCGCTTGATAGCAAAAGGGAAGAAGAAGGGCAGGATGTTTACGTTGGATGCGGAAATGCATGAATTGAGTGCAACAATATTTGCACATGGGATCGGTGTAGTTGCAGATACTGATATCTGGCATAAATGCATTTGTCATGTTAATGTACAGTGACTTAAATTAATGCAGGCCCAAAATATTGTTGCAGGATTGCCTAAGTTCAAGGTTGCAGAAATGCATAAGGTATGTGAAGCCTATCAATTTGGAAAACAAGCAAGGAAACCATTTCCTAGACATGTTCAAGAAATTAAGAGGCCATTGGAATTAATCCACTCTAATGTGTGGACTACTAAAGCTACATCTATTGGAGGCTATCATTATTTTATCACTTTTATTGATGACTACAACAGAAAAGTTTGGGTGTATTTTATGAAAAAGAAAAGTGAAGTGTTTGGGCATTTCAAAGCTTTTAAAGCTATGGTTGAGAAAGAAACAGGCCTGCAAATAAAATGCCTAAGGTCAGATGGAGGGGGAGAGTACCTCTCAAATGAGTTTGCAAGGTTCCTATAGGAGCATGGCATAAAGCAGCAATATTCATGCATCATACCCCACAGCAAAATGGACTTGTAGAAAGAAAAAATAGGCATATTAGAGAGGTATCTCGTGCCATCCTCAATGAAAAAGACCTACCAGATTATTATTGGGCTGAAGCAATTGCTATAGCAATCTACATAATGAAGAAGACTCCCACTACGGCAATACATGGCATGATGGTAGAGGTGTTGGTAGGCTGAAAGGAAAGCAAAGAGTAAACACAAACTCAGAATACTTGCATTATTTGCATTATGGAATGAAGAAGAGTGAGGTCCTTAAGTAGGCACCTCATACATGCTCAGTGACATCACTGATGACTTTAGAGCTCCACAATCATCTCCTCAATCTGCTCCCAGATTCTCTCAATCATCCTATGTGGCTTTCCACCACCTAACTGTGCTTGTGGGCACCTAATTGTGCCTCTCGCACTCACACATAGAAACCAAGGTGTGCTTGAGGCATACACCTTGAGATATCCCAACAAACCCCCCCTCAAGGGAATGCCTCAGGCTATGTCAAGGATACATCTAGTCTCACACTTTCATCATTCAGTATGAGACAAGAGTGATACATGACTAGGACATGTCTGGAGAAGTACATGACTAGAGGAGTACATGTCTGGGCATGTCAAGGACCGACCTTGGTCAAAGCTGATCCGCACTTCATCACATTTCAGTCACATTTGGTCACACTTTGGTCATTCAGTATGAGACAGGAGTGGTACATGACTAGGACATGACTGGAGTAGTACATGCTGAAGGAGTGCATGTCTGGGCATGTCAAGACTAGACCGACATTGGTCAAAGCTGATCCGATCTTGGTCAGAGTGAAGTATTGGTGCACTAGATTGTAGCCATTAAGGGAGCACAGGTGATGCACATGGGAAGCAGTCTAGCAATTAAGGGAGCACATGTGGTGCACATGGGAAGTTGTGCCACTAATTGAGCTCGCCACAGCAACTAGTGTCAGGTGCACTTGGAGTAGAGAGGAGTGCACATAGAGTACTCAACTCACCGAGATGAAGCAGTGGAACGGCTAAGGAGACAGAAGACAACCATAGGAAGGAGGGAAGGAGATTTCCAACTAGGAGGAGCCAACAAGGGGAAGGTGAAGAGGGATGAAGAGGGAGGATTGGGGGCATTCCAACATAGGCACATTTGGATTGGAGCATAGAGTAGGAGTGGAGAGAGAGAGAGAGAGAGAGAGAGAGAGAGAGAGAGGCTAGTCTATTCAAGAGCTCACCTAGTGTGTATCTTCTCCTGGGTGTATCAGCCATCTAGTGTAACTCTCCTTGGTGTATGATTCATTCCTTTTAATGAACTATGCTTCTTCCCATCTCCACTCACTACTCTGACACTTCTCCCTACTATGTTCTCCTCCCCTCATCTCCCTTCACTTGGTATAACAGACCCTGTGTCATGTGGCTTGAGTTTTGTTCCAAATCATGGGTTGACTCTTGTGATTTCATTTCGCTCGTCTTTTGCTTTGCTTACATCACTCTTGTACTCGTATCGATCGCAGATCGTTGACACCATCATCTAGCACTCACATCACGCACCATCGGTGACACCATTGGCACATCCTACTTGCTCCTCCTTGTTGAGATATTGAGCTCCACTCGTGATATGCCAGGGTGACCGTTGTGCATTTATGTCATCGACTTGTTAGCTACACATGTAGTTGGTACATCGCCCATGAATAATAGCTGGATGACAGCTATCTTTATGTACTCTAGTTAGTGGCTCAATTAGTATGCCACCTAGGTTAGCTGAGTTTGGTTTGAGACCCACATATAGGGTTCACCTATTCTAAAGGATGGCATGAGAGAGCTAGGAAAGTTATGTACTGGATGTCTATCAGTATTTCAGATTCTATGATTGTGCATATTTAGGATGCAAGCATGCCGAAGGAGGCATGGGATACTTTGACAAAAATGTATAGCACAAATACACAAGCGAATAAAATGCAGCTCAAGCAAGAGTTGCATAATGTGCAGAGAGAAAATATGAGCATCAATGACTACCACATGAAGGTGAGAAGATTGCAGATGCACTTGCTTCCATTGGGTTGACCTTGAATGGTCTAGGAAAGGATTATACACAATTCCGGAGATCCATTGCCGTCCGTGAAAAATTTCTTGATTTTGAGCAGTTGATTGCTCTTCTAATTTCTGAAGAGCAGAGAAATGGTGGTGCATCTTCTTCAGGAGGAACTTCAAAATAAGCTGTCTTCTACTCAAATGCTGGAAGAGGTAGAGGCAGAGGTAGAGTAGGCTGGTGGCAAAAATCAGAATATGTAGCAAATTCAAGAAAACCAGTCCTATGAGGCAGGGGGAGCCAAAGAGGTCATGGTGGATGGCAGAGAGGCCAAAACGCAAACAGCAATGTTGAATGCTACTACTGTGGTAAAATGGGTCATATGGCTAAAGACTGCTACAAAAAGTAGAATGACATCATGAATGGAAAATTGTAGCAAGGCAATTATGCATCCTCTAGTAGACATGGTGATGACAGAAATGAGAATCTGTTTATGGTGCAGCACATGACAAATTCTGTGACAAGTGCAGAAGAAAGTAATGATGTGTGGTATGTTGACTCAGGTGTGTCAAACCACATGACAGGTCATGCAGAATGGATGCAGGATGCAAGGAAAATGGAAAGACCAGGATTTGTGGAGACTGGTGATGATACTGCACATCCTATTGTGCAAATTGGTAAAATTCCTTTGTCTATGCAGGATGGGAAAAAGAAATACCTGTCTGATGTATTTCATGTCCTGAATATCACCAAGAACCTGGTTTCTATTGGTCAAATGGTTGAGCAGGGCTTGCAGGTTAGATTTAATCCTCATGAATGCTTTGTTGAGGATATGAAAAATAAAGGTCGCTTGATAGCAAAAGGGAAGAAGAAGGGCAAGATGTTTATGTTGGATGCAGACATGCCTGAATTGAGTGCAGCAATGTTTGCACATGGGACTAGTATAGTTGCAGATATTGATATCTAGCATAAATGCATTGGTCATGTTAATGTACAGCGACTTAAATTAATGCAAGCCCAAAATATTGTTGCAGGATTGCCTAAGTTCAAGGTTGCAGAAATGCATAAGGTATGTGAAGCCTATCAATTTGGAAAACAGGCAAGGAAACCATTTCCTAGACATGTTCAAGAGAGTAAGAGGCCACTGGAATTAATCCACTCTGATGTGTGGACTACTAAAGCTGCATCTATTGGAGGCTGTCATTATTTTGTCACTTTTATTGATGACTACAACGAAAAATTTTGGGTGTATTTTATGAAAAAGAAAAGTGATGTGTTTGGGCATTTCAAAGCTTTTAAAGCTGTGGTTGAAAAAGAAACAGGCTTGCAAATAAAATGCCTAAGGTCAAATGGAGGGGGAGAGTACCTCTCAAATGTGTTTGCAAGGTTCTTACAGGAGCATGGCATAAAGCAGCAATATTCATGCAGTCATACCCCACAGTAAAATGGACTTGCAGAAAGGAAAAACAGGCATATTGGAGAGGTATCTCATGCCATGCTCAACAAAAAAGACCTGATTATTATTGGGCTGAAGGAGTTGCTATAGTAGTCTACATAATGAACAGGACTCCCACTGTAGCAATACATGGCATGACGCTAGAGGAGAGGTATACTGGTAGGAAACCAGATATTTCTCATTTGAAAGTTTTTGGTTGCATTGCCTATGTTCATGTGCCAGATGAGTTGAGATCCAAGTTGGATCCAAAAGCTGAGAACTGCATCTTTATTGGTTATTCTCTGCAGCAGAAAGGGTATAGATGCTATAACCCTTCTACTCATAAGTTTACAGTGAGCAAAGATGTTGTTTTTTATGAGATGAGAAGCTGGTATAAACCAGTAAATGTGATTGATGATGTAGATGCACAAAATGGTGATGCTGCACAGAATTCACAGTAGCAATCACAAAATATTAGTGGGCCTGTAGTGTCCTCTAGCAGTGGTTCACATACTTCGCCATGGACAGGAAAATTGAGATCAAGAGAATCTCCTCAAAGCAATCCAGATAGTGGTATGCAAGTATCATGAAAAGGAAAAGAGAAAGTAGATCAGCCCATGGTTGATGTGAATGCAAGTCACTCTTATGTGGATGGTGAATCCAGTGGCTCAGAACAGAGCCTTGATGATGAGTTGGGTATTCCTTCTATTGTTACCCCTAGAGTAAGGAAGACAAGGGATGTTTTGAGAGCACCTGGTAGTGAGCCTATTTTGTGCAGGTCTACTAGAGTTAAGTATCTTGTCGATAGGCTGAAATATGATGGATTTACAGCTATTCACTATGCCTCTATGGTCAAAGTGATACAAGAACCAGAACCCACTTCTTTTGAGCAAGCCATGGGAAAAGAAAAATGGGAGAAGGCCATGGATGAAGAAATGGATGCCTCGGAAGAAAATGGTACATGGGAATTGGTGCCTTTGCCTAAAGACAAGAATGCGATTGGCTGCAAGTGGGTTTATAAGGTGAAGCACAATGCAGATGGTTCTATGAATAGATACAAGGCAAGATTAGTTGTCAAGGGGTATGCACAGACATATGGCATTGATTATGAAGAAACATTCAGTCCGGTTGCAAGGATGGCAACCGTAAGAGCAGTCATTGCTATGGCTGCATCAAAGGGATGGTCTTTGCATCAGATGGATGTAAAGAATGCTTTCTTGCATGGTGATTTGCAAGAAGAGGTCTATATGGAGCAACCACCAGGTTATGTTCATGCTGTTCATCTTGCATTTTTTTTAAGGTTGAAGAAAGCCTTGTATGGCTTGAAGCAAGCACCCAGAGCATGGTCTGACAAGATAGGACAGTATCTTGTCACTATTGGCTTTTAGATTTCCACGGCAGATTTCTCACTTTATGTGGGAAAAACAGAGAAAGGCATTATGCTGCTTGTGATTTATGTTGATGATTTGATCATCATAGATGATAGTGATGAAGATATCCTTCATGTGAAATGCTATTGAAGCAGAAGTTTGAGATGAAGGATTTGGGAGAGCTGCATTATTTCTTGGGCATTGAGGTGATTAGATCCACAAGTGGGATATGGCTCTTGCAGAGGCAGTATGGATTGGACATGCTGTCCAAATATGGGATGACAGGCTGTAAGCCTATTTCAGTTCCTTTGGAGCAGAATGTGAAGTTGAGTGCAAATGCAAGTGAGCTTCTGGAAGACCCTACTATGTACAGACGCATAGTAGGAAGTTTGATTTATATGACTATTACTAGGCCAGATTTGAGCTATGCTATTGGGTTGGTAAGTCAGTTTATGCACGCTCCAAGGAAACCGCATTTGGATGCGGCTAGATGCATACTGAGGTATGTGAAGTCCACATTGCAGTATGGACTATTTTATGAGACTGGGGTTCATATACAGTTGCATGGATACACTGATGCTGATTGGGCTGGTAGTATTTCTGATAGACGATCTACTAGTGGATATGTGTTCTCTTTTGGGAGTGCTGCAGTCACTTGGAGCAGCAAGAAACAGCCTACAGTTGCCTTATCGAGCACAGAGGCCGAGTACAGGGGTGCAGCAATGGCTGCATGTGAGGTAGCTTGGTTGTATAAGCTACTTTATTATATGCATCAGATGGGCCAGTTGTCATTTATTGTGACAACATGAGCAGTATACACTTGGCAAATAACTCAATCTATCATGCTAGAACAAAGCACATTGAGGTGCATTATCACTATGTGCGGGAGAAGGTTCCAGTAGGTTCTATTGATCTAGTTTATGTCAGCACAGAGGATCAAGTAGCTGACGGGAAGTAGCAAGCTAAGGGTGTCCACTTTTTGTTCACTCCCCAATCCTTAGGAGGTGGAAAAACAAGCTTTTTAGCACACAAAAATGCAAATCTCACGTACTTCCCTATGGATCCAGTCTTTGAAGTCTTCAGACACAACATCACACATGCTATTGTGCACACAATGGTATAGTCTGATTGAAAATTCGATGCACACACAAAGAAATTTTTTGTGTCACACGGCATGGTTCTAAGGCAGTCACACCTTTGTCACGAACAGAGAGTGTCGTATTAAATTCTAAATTTCTCACTCATTTTAGATTAAATGTTATTGAAACTTTGTAGGTGGTCTCTTTACATTATGTAGAGCTTAACTTGATTTATTGGTAATTATTTGAATGATTTATATAATTATAAATAATTATTTATAATAAATAAAGTCATAAAATACATGCATTTTAGTAGCACACCACATTTTTTTAGTATTTTGAATAACTAAGTAAATCCAATTCAGTGGAAGGTTAGTAGGCACATAAGATTGTGTGGTTCAATCATCAAATCCCAAATCCAATGGTTAGATTTAGGAAGATTGAAGTTTTATTTTTACTTTTACTCCTTAGAGGATCAACAAAGAATATTAAAAATAAATCTAGTAATTCTCAAACATGACCAAACATTTCAAAAGTGTCAATATTTTTAGTCTCCGCATGATGAATACGAGGAAAAAATTTTGGTTAAATTTGAGTAAGGGAAACGTACAATATGGCCTCCAAGACTGAAATCTCCCTTTTGTGGGGGAAAAAGGGCCACCCAAGCCTAATACCAAGACAAGGTAGGCTTGGTATTAGGCTTGGTGAGGTAGGCTAGAGCATCACCGACCCTAGTGGCAAGCCATTGGAGTGTTCATCCTGCCCATGTGGAAGGCTGAGTCATCTATTTTTACCTTGCAACCATGCCACGTTGTTAGACCGCATGGTGCCATGTCATCAAGGAGATGTGACATCACTCCATGCCATGTCACCTTAGATTGCCACACGTGCTGCCACATCAGCCACATGTGCCAGCTCATCATTCCACATCATAGGGACTCTTGGAGCCATGTCATCACACCTTGCCACCTTGGCATACCTCGTCAACATTGCCACATCACCAATCCCTCCACCTCAATTTGCCATGTCAATCTACCACCTCATGAATGCCAACTCATCATGCCACATCACATTTCCATGTCATGGAAGAGGCTCATATATTCCACACCATATTGCCACATCATCACCATGCATGGTGCCACATCAGCCACATGTATACACATCATGATGATGGCGAGCCACATCATCAACATGCATGGTAAGTTATACATGCATATGATTTGAGTGTGTGAGGCATAGAATACCTTGATCGAGGTTTATGACCACGATGTGCATGAGGCATAGAATACCTCGATTGAGGTTTATGACCACGATGTGCATGAGGCATAGAATACCTCGATCGAGGTTTATGACCGAGGCATAGAATACCTCGATTGAGGTTTATGACCACGGTGTGCGTGAGGCATAGAATACCTTGATCAAGGTTTATGAGTGAAGCATAGAATACCTCGATTGAGGTGTATGACCGAAGCATAGAATACCTCGATCGAGGTTTACGACCACGATCGAGGTATTTGGATTAACCACAAAAATTAATTTCAAAACAAAATCCAACATAATTTAGTAGCCAATTATTTCCAATCTTAGCACCTTCTCCACCAATAATAATCAAGAGCAATCTAGTGGATGAGTTGAGGCTCTCTATAAGACACCACATTTTGGTTCATTTCACCCATTCTTAGCCATTCTTGCCTCCCCATCACTTTGTCACACCTTCCATCCTACTTTCATTGAGAATGGGTTCTCAAAGCCATAGAGCTAGTAGACGTGAAAGATGTAGGAACCCCCCCCCCAAATCTCATTGACGAGGAGTGCAAGCGAAAGGCTCGTGAGCACAAGAGAGCCTCTAGAGCTAGAGCTCGTGCTGCCACCACCGACCCACCTCCACCTCTACATCCCACCTCCACCTCCACCCCCACCCCCACCCCCACCTCCATTGTCCCCCCCTCCACATCCTCATCCGCTCCCCTACCTCCAGCCTCCGCCCTTCCCCTAGCCACCTACATTTTGCCCTCCACCTCTACCTCTTCCCCCTCCACCCTCCCCCGTCCCCCGTCCCCCTCCCCCTCCCCCTCCCCCTCCCCCTCCCCCCCTTCCCCTTGGCGCCTCCCTTGCCCCCTCCACCCTACCATCTCCCATTGATCCCCTTGCCCCACCTTGCAATAGCAGTGTTGCTTCACGACGTGACTTGCCGAAGTCCACTATCCGTCATCGTACTAGCAAGATCATGGAGTCTTTTTTTAGTGACCTCATGCCAGCTTCGCAGTCTGCTCTTCTCACATCCTTGATTGATCACCCTGACTTGGTAGAGTGTAGGAGGCTTGCTGGTCTTGGTGCACGTAGAGATAGGGTTGTATGTAGCGAGGTCCTTAGCAGTGTTCGACGAACTCCAGTGATGCCTTGGTAGCACGTCGTGCTATTGTGGCTGCCATTAGTAGACCTCATATGATAGGCCATGTGCGTACCGCTTCACGTCTTCTTCAGATTACACTGTGCACATTGCAAGCAGGCATGATTAGGAGGTAGAGTCTAGAGGATAGTAAGACTGATGCTCTTTGGGCTTCGAGTGGTCGTGTGCCTCACAACGATCGATTGTTGGATGATTCCACTAGGTCCTTCATACAACAGTTTTGGGAGGAGCATTGCAGAGCATCCCCGGTTTTCAAGAAGGCATTGCAGAAGAGGGTGTCACGCGGTGTATACATTGAGCATGGTGCATGTTTTTGGAGTGTACCCAGACTGAGTTGTACACTCAGTTTGTAGAGGTGCACCCGAAGTTCAAGATTGGGCACAGGTCATTTGAGCGATGCAGGCCATGGTTTGTGCGATGCTCTCAGGAGCGTGACACATGCTGTTGTCGCTGCCATGTGGATTTTGGATTGATGTATGACGTATTCCGTTCCCTTGATGGTCATAGGGGAGTGGTTCCTACTAGCCGTCGCGACTTCATTCATTCCATATTGTGTACACGAGATGGTGATGCTTTATTTCACTCCCTTGATTGTGTGGAAGCACGTGTACTTTGTGTGGTGACTTTGCTAGAGTGCCACGAGTTGCACTAGATACTTGTGACATGCAGATGGTTCGTTGGTAGCAGTACGAGTACAGTACCCTGACATTAGATGGTGGTGCACAGTCGAGGAGGTTGCAGCTTGTGGGGAATGAGACACCATGTGTTGTATTCATTGACAGTTTTCGAGGGAAGCTGTACCGCTACATACACCACTCGCACACTGCGAAGTGGGAGGATCGTCAGTTCCGTGCATGTTTGAGGACATTTCCTATAGGGGTGGTTGTCTCAGTGGTGGACTTTGTGGAGAATTATACCTTTGCACCACAGCATGAGATCCAATCGGAGTATTATTTCTCGGAACAGGTGACGTGTGATTGAGTTATTGGTTTTTTTATGGCCTCATTATATTTAATTATTTCAGTAGTCTATTGCAGGTTGCTATATTTGTGCACATTAGCTATCGTCATGCATAGGCTCATGTGGATGGCATTGATAGCACCATGGACTCATGCGTCATTGTGCGAGAGTATCACTTCTACATTAGTGATGATCGATCGCATGATGCCCATTTTGTGTAGCATTGATTCACTTTGCATGATAGTTTCTTGAGGGATCATGGTGTCACATGTGAGCGGCACTGGCTCTGGTCAGATGGCTATGGTGGTCAGTTCAAATCTCCTAGACAGTTTTATTGGTTCTGCAGATGGCACCATGAGACAGGCATTCCGATCACATGGAGCTACTTTGAGACAGGGCACGGTAAGGGAGAGCACGATGGTGCAGGTGCTTGCGTGAAGCGTGCTTTGCGTCGATACCAATTGCATCATAGTGCTGATCGCTTCAAGGATGCACATGATGTGGTGCGGTGGTGCAGCCAGCACTTATCCACTAGTGCTATGCCCTCCTTTCAGTCGCATGACGATAGGGTGGTGAGCCAGTATTTTTGGTGCGTGGACATTGGGAGTCTTGATTGGTCTAGGCCTTTTGATTGTCGTTCAGTGTCTGGCACTCTTGATTTCCATTCCATCAGGAGCATAGGTGAGTCTCACCCTGCGATATTTTCTTGACGGTTTGCATGTTTTTGCTCCGCATGCATTGATGATGATTGGGGAGGGTGCTCCATGATACCATGGGCCGATCCATGGGCACGGCGAGTGCTTTCTCCCTTCTAGCCTTGGGAGGAGGTACATGATGATCAGGATGCGGGATTCAGTTCCTCTAGAGATTATGACCAGCTTATAGATATTTTGTGTATTGGTGATATCTTCGCGGTCATTGCTTCGGAGGGCAATGAGGAGGGTGTGGATTATTACTTGTTGTGATGCTCTATGGTGAAGAGTGTGCTGAATGAGGATACAACGGATGGGCATGGGATGCACTTCAATGCTCATAGCATGATCATAGGTGGCCACTATTTTCAGCAAATACAGAGGCGTGGTCGCTATATTGAGTTCCAGGAGTACATGGCGGATCAGGAGGCATACATGTATCCTCATATTGTTGTTGCGATCAAGATTACTTTGAGTCATGTTCGCACTCGCAAGGCGACGTCCACTCCACGATGGCGCCTTGCAGTGGAGGATCATGAGAGCATACTTGCAACTATTGGCATGAGAGCCAATCTTGAGGAGTAGCACATTACATATCATAGTTTTGGGATCGTCAGTTGATCATATAGATTTTTTTTGGGTATCACTACTTGATTACATATTTTTGTATTCGATATGTATCTATAGGCTCACTGTGTGACCGTACCATTGTAATTTTCATGGACTCATATTTTGTATTTCACTAGGATGGTTTTATACACATGTTCATAAACATCATTGTATTAGATTCTATTTTATACATGATGTCCGTTGTCTTCTAATGGGATTTGTTGTTTTTGTAAAACAAAAAATTGTTTATTAGTAGTAATATTGTAATTGTGTTTTGTGCTTTAGGACATTTTAAAAATGTGACTAAGAAAATTCACGAACGTACTAACCAAATACACATGTGGACTTATCTGTTGGGGATGAAACTTCGCACGGCTCTTAGGCTACCCTAGACCTACATCCATGCAAGATTTGGTCTCCAACTGATTTGGTATGTGCCACATGGAAGGTATAATGCATACATTTTTACAATCCCTACTAGTGACTACGTATGAAAAATGGCGCACGTACTAACCAAATACGCATGTGGACTTATATGTTAGGGATGAAACTTCGCACGGCTCTTAGGCCATCCTAGACCTACATCCACACAAGATTTGGTCTCCAACTGATTTGGTATGTGCCACGTCGAAGGTATAATGCGTACATTTTTACAATCCCTACTAGTGACTATGCATGAAAAATGGCGCACGTACTAACCAAATATGCACGTGGACTTATCTGTTGGGGATGAAACTTCGCGCGGCTCTTAGGCTACCCTAGACCTACATCCATGCAAGATTTGGTCTCCAACTAATTAGGTATGTGCCACGTGGAAGGCATAATGCGTACATTTTTACAATCCCTACTAGTGACTATGCATGAAAAATGGCGCACGTACTAACCAAATACACATGTGGACTCATTTGTTGGGGATGAAACTTCGCACGGCTCTTAGACTACCCTAGACCTACATCCACGCAAGATTTGGCCTCCAACTGATTTGGTATGTGCCATGTGGAAGGTATAATGTGTACATTTTTACAATCCCTACTAGTGACTACGCATGAAAAATGGCGCACGTACTAACCAAATATACATGTGGACTCATCTATTGGGGATGAAACTTCGCACGACTCTTAGGCTCCCTAGACCTACATCCATACAAGATTTAGTCTCCAATTTGATTTGGTATGTACCACGTGGAAGGTATAATGCGTACATCTTTACAATCCCTACTAGTGACTATGCATGAAAAATTCGCGCACGTACTAACCAAATATGCACGTGGACTCATCTGTTGGGGATGAAACTTTGTACCGCTCTTAGGCTACCGTAGACCTACATCCATGCAAGATTTGGTCTCCAACTGATTTGGTATGTGCCACGTGGAAGGTATATACATTTTTACAATCCCTACTAGTGACTACGCATGAAAAATTCGCGCAAGTAGTAACCAAATATGCACGTGGACTCATCTGTTGGGGATGAAACTTCGGACGGCTCTTAGGCTACCCTAGAACTACATCCACGCAAGATTTGGTCTCCAACTGATTTGGTATGTGCCACGTGGAAGGTATAATGCGTACATTTTTACAATCCCTACTAGTGACTACGCATGAAAAATGGCGAACGTACTAACCAAATACACACGTGGACTTATCTGTTGGGAATGAAACTTCGCACGGCTCTTAGGCTACCCTAGACCTACATCCATGCAATATTTGTTCTCCAACTGATTTGGTATGTGCCACATGGAAGGTATAATGCGTACATTTTTACAATCCCTACTAGTGACTACGCATGAAAAATGGCGCACGTACTAACCAAATACGCATGTGGACTTATCTGTTGGGGATGAAACTTTGCACCGCTCTTAGGCTACCCTAGACCTACATCCACGCAAGATTTGGTATCCAACTGATTTGGTATGTGCCACGTGGAAGGTATAATGCGTACATTTTTACAATCCCTACTAGTGACTACGCATGAAAAATTCATGCACGTACTAACCAAATACGCATGTGGACTCATTTGTTGGGGATGAAACTTCGCACGGCTCTTAGGCTACCCTAGACCTACATCCATGCAAGATTGGGTCTCCAACTGATTTTGTATGTGCCACATGGAAGGTATAATGCATACATTTTTACAATCCCTACTAGTGACTGCATGAAAAATGGTGCATGTACTAACCAAATACGCATGTGGACTTATCTGTTGGGGATGAAACTCTGCACGGCTATTAGGCTACCCTAGACCTACATCCACGCAAGATTTGGTCTCCAACTGATTTGGTATGTGCCACGTGGAAGGTATAATGTGTACATTTTTACAATCCCTACTAGTGACTATGCATGAAAAATGGTGCACGTACTAACCAAATATGCATGTGGACTTATCTGTTGGGGATGAAACTCCGCACGGCTCTTAGGCTACCCTAGACCTACATCGACACAAGATTTGGTCTCCAACTAATTTGGTATATGCCACGTGGAAGGTATCTGAAACACCTTTTCAATGCTTAATGTTTACAATTACTTCACACGGCATTATTTTTAAAATACCTTATGTATTAGATGTGTGAATTGAGATATCTGAAATTCAAAATCATACTCCTAATTTTAAATACGCACGTGGGGATGAAACTTCGCACGGCTCTTAGGTTTAGTGTAATAATTACAAGCATTGATATATACGAAATTCAATATGATATTCAAATTGATAAAGTTCATAGCACGAGAGAGAGAGAGAGAGAGAGAGAGAGAGAGAGAGAGAGAGAGAGAGAGAGAGACCTTATACTTGAACACTTTTTCAATGCTTAATGTTTACAATTACTTCACATGGCATTCTTTTTAAAATACCTTATGTATTAGATGTGTGAATTGAGATATCTGAAATTCAAAATCATACTCCTAATTTTAAATGTTTATGTTAGATTTGAACAACCTATAAACTGAGATAAACAAAGTAAGAAGAACATCATGAAAGTACCAAAATGCTCATACATCATAAAAGTAAGAACAATATCATGAAAGTACCAAAATGAATGTGTACATCATCATCATCATCATGCAGAAGTGCATCCCTAAACAAGATATGTGTGAAGCCTAAACAATCATTCTGAATCAGAATCTGATAACTCCACATATGATCCTCTAGTCATCCTCTGACGTGGCTCCTGTATGACCCGCTGCCCAACCATCCGCTATGTGCCCTCAGGCAAAGCCGGATCAGATGGGCCAACCTCATCTCTTGCATGAGATGGGCTAGCCTCATCCTGATGAAGAGGAGGGCATGCTGCACGAACTACCGCTGCCATCTTTGCCTCCCTCATCTCCTTTATCTATGCACGCCTTAGCTCCCAAAGTCATGCATCTGCGAATACTTGTGCCTCAAATCCAGCGCGAGTAATCGTCTCTACATGTAGAAGATGCTGGTCTCGGCCCTACCCAAGCTGTTGCTCCACCCATTGCTGCAATGATACCTGAAGCTCTGCCTCTCGCTCGATACGGCGTGCCTCCTCTGCTCGTGCCTCATCACCTGGCATGAAGACTTAATAATCAATTTACGTAATGAAAACTTTTAGCTGGCCAATTTTGATTGAATTTTTGCAAAAGCTCATGACAAGGTTTCATGGAATCACATAAGTCTTTGTATTTGTCTATGTAACTATATCCATACATAGATCTACAACCTTCCCTAGTTCCCTATTTCTATAGTTTCACGTGCCACCTAAAGGGATTGCTATCCACATGACCTACCCTCTCCTATTTGTTTGATTGATTACACTTAGTCACGTACTCCTTAATGAGGTAGGATGTCGTTGGAATCATCCTATGCACCTAACGGTAGATGGGCCAAATGTGTGGCTATGCCTACAACAGTGCTATGTTGCAAATTCAATTCGAATTTACAATTATTTACAAGTTGTTTACTTTAGAAAGTCGGTTTCTTCAAGCTCATTCTCCTTGTCTATACTACCCACCCTTGCTGTAATTAATAGCAAATAGCTTTTGTTCTAGATGCTCCCTCCATTTTTCGAAGCTCTAGACTACCATGGGCTCTACTAGCATGTCAAAGTATATAGTAGAGGTGTATTTTTGGAAGAGAGATGTAAAGATACTGAGTGATAGAAAGAAAATGTTATGTACAATACACTAAAATGGACTACAAGGAATAGATGCTAACTTGAAAGATATAACCCAAGGCAAGACCTGCATCCTAGAATATTCCACATGAAGGTGGACAAATGCACCTCTCAATAATTGCAAGTGGAAGTCAAATTGCACCTCTAAACATATGCCAAACTAAAGTAGAATAGCATCTTGAAATGTATACAATATATAGGAAATGATAATATTTATAGGATAGAGATAGGTTATGGTCATTGAGATAACCCTGGTTATACTGCTTGACTTGGAGCATCTGTTGAATGATTGGTTGGCATGACTGGCTCCTAGCTAGTTGGGAATAGCTAGCCCTAAACAACGTTTTTACTAGGCCTTAACTAGATCATCTTGCTCTAGCTTGTTAACTCAGCCTACTTACTCTACCTAAATTATGAAACAACTCTTAACCAACTATATAATCTATAATATTCCACATAAAGATAGATAAACGCACACCGCAATAATTTCTTTTTTTTTAAAGATGATTTCTAAAAACAAAATTTAAACGTTATATTTAATTCAAAACTTCACTAATTTAAAAAATAACATAAAAACTACTTTAATCTCTTTTTTTTTAATAGATGATTTTAAAAAATAAAATATATACTTTTTGACATTTAAATAAAAACTTCACTAACTTAAATAACATAAAAGCTACCTTAAACTCTTATTTTCTTTTTTTTAAAAGATGATTTAAAAAAATAAAATTTGAACATTTTTTTATTTAAATAAAAATAGCACTAATTTGAAAAATAATATAAAAACTACTTTAATCTCTCTTTTTCTAAATAGATGATTTTAAAAAACAAAATATATACATTTTCACATTTTAAATAATAAATTACGTAATTAAAAAAATAATTTAAAAAAAATTTAAAATGCATTTGAAATTTTGAAATATTTTATAATTAAATTAGATATTCCTATAAACTAAATAATATAAAAGCTACTTTAAACTCTTATTTTCTTTTTTTTAATAGATGATTTCTAAAAATAAAATTTAAACGTTATATTTAATTCAAAACTTCACTAATTTAAAAAATAACATAAAAACTACTTTAATCTCTTTTTTTTTTAATAGATGATTTTAAAAACAAAATATATACTTTTTGACATTTAAATAAAAACTTCACTAACTTAAATAACATAAAAGCTACCTTAAACTCTTTTTTTTTTTTTAAAGATGATTTTTAAAAATAAAATTTAAATGTTTTTTTATTTAAATAAAAATAGCACTAATTTGAAAAATAACTTTAATCTCTTTTTTTTATAATAGATGATTTTAAAAAACAAAATATATACATTTTCACATTTTAAATAAAAAATTACGTAATTAAAAAATTTTAAAAAAAACTTTAAAATGCATTTGAAATTTTGAAATATTTTATAATTAAATTAGATATTCTTATAAACTAAAATTTAAATAAATTTTCACCTTAAAAAAATGCTACATTAAAAAAACCTTACCTGGAATCTCCTGCTCCGTCCATCTTCATCGTTGTCCGTCGCTGCCGCAATTCCGTCGAGCTCCCACAAATCCATCGATTTCGATGAGGAGGAGCTCGATCGAGGTATGAAGAATGAGGGGGGTCCCTCTCTTTATATACAAAAATTTAGGGTTTCACTACCTCGATCGAGGTATTTCACATACCACATACATATCGATCCATCATACCTCGATCGAGGTATAGACATGCCACGATACCTCGATCGAGGTATTTGACATGCTGCATACACATTGCTCCATCATACCTCGATACCTCAATCAAGGTATTTGACATGCCACATACACATCGGTCCATCTACCTCGATCGAGGTATGGACCTGCCACGATACCTCAATCGAGGTATGTCAGCTTACTAGCCGGATGCCACATACCTCGATCGTGGTATCGGACATGTGGCCAAGTCATTGGTCCAGCATACCACGATCGAGGTTTCTGGACTTGCCACAGTACCTCGATCGAGGTATGTCATCTGCCATGTCGGATGGCACATACCTCGATCGTGGTATTTGACACGATCGAAGTCATCTATCCACAACACCTCGATCGAGGTATGTGGACTTGCCACAATACCTCGATCGAGGTATAGCTAGCTTGCCACAATACCTCGATCGAGGTATAGATGGCATGCCACGAGACCTCGATCGAGGTATAAGCTCGGTTCGGTGAAAGAAAGTCTAGGACCTCGATCGAGGTATTGGCTTGGCTCGGTTGTCCTCGTGTGTGAGTTTCATTGGAGACAATACCTCGATCGAGGTATTTCACACCGAAGCAAAACCTTTGTATTCTCACTCGAGCGGGTGTCACACTCACCCGAAAGTGGTTCGGAAGTGGACACCCTTAGCTTGCTACCTCCCTGACATATTCATGAAGGCATTGGGTACAGAGAAGCTGCACAAGTTCAGAGACCTGCTTGGTGTGCAGGAATTGAGATTGAGCTCAAGGGGGAGTGTTGAGATATCGAGCTCCACTCGTGATATGCCAGGGTGACCGTTGTGCATTTATGTCATCGACTTGTTAGCTGCAGATGCGGTTGGTACACCGCCCATGAATAATAGCTAGATGACAGCTATCTTTATGTACTCTAGTTAGTGGCTCAGTTAGTATGCCACCTAGGTTAGCTGAGTTTGGTTTGAGACCCACGTATAGGATTCACCTATTCCTTTTGTATTAAGAGAGAGTTCTTTTGGCTTTCACAACTAAGAAGAGGAAAACTATTTTCAGCCTCCACCTTTGTGTGTATTCCCCCATTGTGTATGTGAGAAAGCTGCAAGTGAGACTCCTTACTTCTCTCCCACTCTCTTCACACTCCTCACACCAGTGGGCCTAGGTGTCTGGTAACACTTTCAAAAGTTGTAGAAGCCCCTAGGAACCCTCTCCGTGGAGACACCATTTCTTCATGTATAACTTATATTGGTTGATCAGTTTGCAATCATTGTAATAAAATTCACTAAGAGATAGACGTCAAGACGTGGAAGAGGGATAGAGCTACTTATCCAACTACAATGTTAGTATTTAGCCACTCTCACACCCATACATTCATGCCTAGGCTTCTATCATATGAGAGAGTTCGACATCCCCTCTCAATTCTACCATGTGGCACATGATTGTGAGAATTCCATACTCACCCATAGTACATACAAGACTACATTGCATGTGTTGAGCACATGTCCTCAAAGGCCAATGTTACGTGCATATATTCTTCTCTTCCCACTAGACAAGTCCATGCACATTCTCGTAAGTCCTATGAAATGTTTGAAATACATACGAGGTCTCAATGTCTCCTCCTTCTGCATGCATCCATGACTCTTTTATCTTGCTTAACATATTTGAACTCCATATGCTTTTCACCATTGCCATCCTCACATTAATGATCAACACAAGACTATCGTGGACATAATCTAGCTTCCATTAACATGCTTTAAGCTTCTCTACAAAACATACCTCCTCCAACTCATGAGGATAGCAACACATCCTCCATATGGTAATGAGGGAATTTCTCTGAATGATGGTGGATGTATAAGGAAAAAGGAAGGAGGGTCTTACCTCTTGCACCTTGCCCAAAGGCCAGGGTAGTCTACTCCTCTTCAAATGTAGAGAAAAAAAAAAACAAAGGAATGTCATATCCAACATACCCACCATAAAGAAAATGAGGATACAATCTTGAATCGAGTCATGAAAATAAATCACTACTAGAGTAGTGACAAAAGATAAGAGTAGGCGCCCTCATCTTCCCTTACTCTAAAGCTCTCCCACAACAATACATGAGAATAACCTCTTGATCATGAAGAGATTTTGAAGAAATATTTTCCATGTTTGTAAACTCTCACCAATAAGAATTTCTTAATTCAATAAAGGCCAATAAATGAAGAAAATTATTGCCAATAAATGGCATCACAACCAGCTCCGTTTTTAATGCCAAAAAAAGTGAAAATGAGCTTAGTCAACTATACAATTGACTAGCCTAAAAGCACTTCATAAAGGGTCTTAAGAGGCCATAAATTGAATGGCCACGTGTTATTTAATGAGTGGGAAAAGAAAATATTAGGAAAACCAAGGAAAAGAAAATGTCGAAGCATTGCACATAGCTCTAGCAAGGTGTTGGCGATGCTTTATCCTTCAAAAAATGACTAGTAGTTCAAAGAGAAGGAGGGGACTAACAACAAGGGCAGAAAACCTTCAAAAATAGGTAACTCCAAGAAATAATACCATGTCAACAAGGTAGGATAAAAAATCTCAAGAGAAAGAATCTCACTAAGGTAGAGAAACATCAAGATATGGAAGAGGGAGAGAGCTAACTTATCCTATTACAACATTTGGATTTCATTCCACACTAGGCTACTTGGATTGCAATCCTTATCCCCTAATCCACTCACCCAATCCTTATTGGCTTATCCTTCACATGCTTAGCCACTCTCACACACTTACACTCATTCCTTGCTTCTACTGCATGAGAGATTTCAACACTTTAGTAAGTTAGTTCCCATACAAGAACGACAACCTGCAAAATAGGAACCACAACACAAGATTATTCAATATAGTACATGGAGTGAGTGAAATGACTAATCCTATTTTATGCCAACCAAACTGAGAACTCATGAAAGCTTGCCTGCCAATACCATCTTCCCATAGTTAAGCTTATGCACCATTTCAGCTAAGGCCATTTATTGAGTTTCCACAAGTAGCTGCAATTGTATATCAAGTCTAAAGTTCTAAATTATCACCATTATTTGTACCACATATTACATCTAATGCAAAATTAAAATTTGGTAGGCATCATGAATTTTTATTATAGGGGGTTAAGCCTTCAATAAGGTACATTGGCTCTATTAGAAGATATTTACTTATTTTCTTATTTTAGATGTACGAAATCTTTACAAATCCTTAAAATGACATCATCATGTCATGTTTTACTATCTAGCAAGTGTTTATTATCATGAAACCTAATAATTGTAGGTGCCTTCCATTAATAATTGCTAGAAGATGAACAAGCATAATAGAATGAATCTTGTGGAGCAAACAGTTGAGAGGTTACATCTTTGAAGTAATCACATCAAGGTCTTTGTTAACACAAAAGGTGGTTTTCCCCTTTAGTTAGTTTCTTAAGTCCATTAAGCTTCATGAGTAATACGTGACCCTTCTTGTCTCACTTCAAAAGCACTTCACAAGGGATACATTTCTTTCTTTTGTAGCTGTACATTTGTTCTTTCTCAAACTAATTTAGAATTACCATGATTCTAGAATTAATTGAATGAGTTTAAGCTAATTTGGTAGGCGACTAGTGTGATGAGAAAACTTTGAGCATACATTAGGACATGTGTAACTATTCACAATGCTTTATTGAAAAAAAAGTGAGTGTTGGGACAATATTATTTAAAAATGTATCAAAAGGAATGATTCACTCAATCAAGATAAATACCCATGACTTTTCTAAGTGTGGGTAGACTTGCAATGCATATAATAATATACAATAGTATAAACCTTGAAGACTTGCATAGTAAATAACACTTCATTCTTTAACTCCCAACTTATTGGTTGCTTCTTTAGTGCAATAAAGTTTGAATATTTGCCCAACCAAACTTTTGATAATGCTCTATGATCCAACAAGCGTTTTGAGATTCCTCCTCCTATTGGGTCACTATTAGGAGTAGTCTTGTTTGCCATGCCTCTTGCATTATGTATCCATTAATATGCACCCATTAAGACAAAAAAAGATGTTAAAGTTGCAAGCCTCCATCACAGGACACGACTTTAACTTTGATATTGCAACTTATGTAGTGCACATTATTTTAGAACTATTCTTTTTTTATAGATGTATAAATTGTCTCATGATAAGGTAGCACGTGCAGTTTAAGTAGTCATTCTCTTCATGTCTCTATCCACACATGATGAAGCGTGCAAGCACTACAAAGTAAAGAGGAGCCTCCCTACAATAGTATACGTTCAAATGATAATTTGTCTCAATTTTGAATAAACAAAGGGGTGCTGCTTTTGTGAAAGCACGGGATTATGCAAGAATTGTTTACGTTATTTAATAAAAGCAGTAACATGGAGGATTGTGCAACTTGTAGAGAGGTAGTTGATGAGGAAACAAAAACAAAGAAAATGGAGATTAGTGCAAAGTCCACCAATGTCATGAAGTGTACAAAGTAAACAAGGTGAACACTCCACAATATGTCCTCCAAAGGGTTTTAGCCAACCTAATGTTCGATACTAAACAAATGATGGCAAGAATTAATCCTCAACTTTATGGATGTGGGGAGGCAATCCCACCATGCACATTATGGGAGCACTAGCTTGTGGTGGGCATTGCATGTTGACTTGATATGGGTGGGCATTATCTATAGGGTTGTTTTAAAATGATGCTCTATCTACAACTTGGGGGTTCACCAACGAACACTTGTGATTTTAAAAAAATGAACATTTGTGATTTTAAAAATAATTTTGAGATTTGTGTCTAAAATAATGCTAAGAAAAGGGGTTATTAATTTGATTTTTAAACAAGAACATTTATGATTTGTAAAAGAATTAGAAATTTTCATTTGTAGAATAATGGGTCTTTAAGTCGACCCTTTGAACACTCATGCTATTTATTATTTTGAATAGTGGAACTCGTGAGCTTGATGTATGCAAGTTCTTCTAGCATGAAGCGGGCCAAGGATCATTGGATTGAGTAAATTTGTCCACTACATGAAACTTAACTACCTTTGCCCTTCTCCTTGTTATTTTAAGAACATTAGTGTTCACAAAAGTAGACCACTATCTGAAGTGTTGGTGAGCCTTAGTTCTAAGTTAACTCCCAACTTAGAGAAAGAAGTTATAGGGCACTCATTGGTGAGAGGGATCCCCACATCACGAATCATAACACTTCTAGAGATTAGCCATGGGTCAAAAGTTGGAATTTATTGGATCCTGAGCGTGGGCTCCCTAGCCACTATGCGATTTACGGATGTGGAGTGTGCTTTGTAAGCAATTTGAAAAGGTTGGTACTTCAAGTGCAGCCACATCATGAGTGAATTAAGAAGCGAAAGCGAATCAACACTAGTGCTAGCTAGGCAAGGGTGAGTGTAGGAAGAAGAGATGAGAGTCGTTGAGATGCATAAGGGGCACAAGAGAAAGGGAAATAGTAGGAGGAGGCCCAGATCATGTAAGGAATCTTGGCGTGAGATGGTCATTTTTATACTACACATGACATGATTGTAGGTTCGTAAATGGAAGGGGATTTTGTAGTTTTGGGGAGTTACGGGCCATTTACAGACACGAGGTATCTAATATAACTATGGTATGTACATGTAAGGAGGGGACTTTTCAAATCAAAAATTGCAACATGTATACATATGGAAGAGGGCAAATTTTTAAATATAGGGGTATTTTAGTTGTGTGCTTGATTGCAGGTATTACACGGTCTTTTATAGAGTGACCACCCCTAAGAATCCTGGTGATCGATTGTTATGCGGAAGCCCAATTTTGAGAGCCTTCCCTTGAGCGTTGTGCACTTTCCCATTTGTGGAGGACAACACGAAGGCAACGAGCCAACTTTTTTAAGAAGCTTGAAAATTTCCAAGTGTGCATTCTTGTGCCAAATTTTGTGAATATCAAAGGTGAAGATTAATCTTCCGTAGGCTCGGTCCTTCATGGATAGGGAATCAGCTAGAGGACACCTTTCACCAAGGGAACAATGGTGAGCGATGGATGCCGTGAGCCATTTTTACCCTGCCTGAAAGGTGGACTGGAGCGAATTTTCAGCCGTTTAAATGCTCAGGGGGAAGCTACTATAACCACATGACATGCCTACTATAACAGGTGTGATGAAGAGAGGCAAAGTGAAAATACGATATGCGCAGGGAGGCTCGCATAACATATGTGGGATTATAAAGGTTTGATAAAGGCAAGGCAGTGAGGTGGGTGAAGGGAGGCCGTTTGAGTGGAGTCGGGTAACGCATCATTTTTTTTTGAAATATACAAAAACTAAACGATGATCTCAGTTTAAACAGCTTTACGTAGTGCATGCTGAGCTCTCGTGTGGCTATGGCTATGGCTATGGCGTCCCTCCACCACCCTCCCCTCCCCCTTCCCTCTGATCGCCATAGCCAGCATTTAGAGCTTCGCCCTCCATCTCCCACCTTTCCTTCTCACCTCCAACCCTCTCTTCCCAGCTCCCCGCCACCTCATGGCCACCCTCTCGCCTCTTCTCATCATGACCTCTTCCATCGGGACCGGCCTTGGCGTCGGAGTCGCCTCCTTGCTTACCTCTACATTAGCTACTTTCTCTCTCGTTGGGGAGACAGGTTCCGCCTCTCTACCGTGATTGTTTCTCGGTCTGACAGATCATGGGCGCTCAAATTAAACATTAAAGCAGCTCTTGATTCAGCAACATCGAAATAAACTGAATTCAGTTTAAACACTAACTTCTTCACAGGGATACACCTTAGCACCTAGCGAATCCAGGTTTTACAAGACAATCTAGAAGCAACCGTAAAACGGAGTTGAATGCAATATGAATATGGTTAGATTTACAAATAACAGCTCCTTTACGCATCATTCATGTTGCAGTTTTATAGGATGGTTTGTTTATTGCATATTTTTGACGTTTCCGTGCTCGAGAACATCGAAGTCAGATTTTAGACACCTTGGGGATATATTATTGGCTAACATGCCAGCCTATCCACCTCATCTAAAATTCCAGAAAGGAGCTTGAGAGCGTTCGTCAACAGAAACTGAGGGATGGGCGAGTATAAGTAGAAAGGTACCTCCGTGTAATATCCTACTTTTTTATCTGCAGAATGTGGGAATTTGCTATCGGCTTATACATGATTGAGATTTGGAAGGAATCGTTGCTGCTTGTTTCACTGTACGGTCTCGTGGAAACTGCATCAGTAGTTGCTCTGGGACCAATTATTGGCGAATGGGTTGACAAGGTTCCCCGTCTAAAGGTGAGATTTCATTTCTAAGATCGTTATGTCGCAAGGACGTTGCATGCACAGCTCTCCTGAATCCCAAACTAAAGAAGGTGGACATAATTTTGCTGACATACGTTTATGGGGCCTCATTTCTTCATAACTTCAAGTGCAAAAACGCTTAGAATGGATTACTTTCATTCTACACAGATTTAAAGCAATGGAAATTGTTCCCAGTTTGACAATAATCTCGCTTTTTTCTGATGTTTTCCAGACAGTTTCCCCTTCATGGACACTGCTGGGCATTCTAATTCTTTCACAATATTTAACATCTTGTTAAGAGGCGCCTACATCGCCATAAATCGCAAACTAGCATACAGTTTGTTATGTTGACAAATTTGTTTGGGATAGTACCCTATTAACTGTAAAAATTTTAGGATTCGTGCAACGTCCTCTTTTTCTGATCTTCATAACATCCTTTACATGCAGGTAATCCAGGCTTCTGTAGCAGTCCAGAATGCTTCTATAATTGCTGCAACCCTGACCATATTGATATTGCTGCTACATCCTTGGCCAATAGCTGGAGGCAAGTTCAAAGCTTTTGCCAGTCTCGTGGTACTGGTGAATGTCCTTGGTGGAATTTCAGGTCTAGCAGGACTTGCTACAAAGATCTCGCTAGAGCGTGATTGGTAATCATCTCCAATGTGCAAGAGTGCCAGGCCAGCATTTACTATTTATAGTTAAGATTTTTTTAAAAAGGTTAGCAACATTACCAGGAGAAACGGTATACTAGAAACAGCTAGGGTTTAAGTCAAATTCGTTTTTCCAAACCCGTCTTCTCTTAAGAGTGATATGCACCAATATGCCCTAGAACTACGCTCACAATAGAGAGCGCCATGTATTGGGATCTTCCTCTTCCCTGTTCTTCCCCGTTGCCGTTCATCAGACATTCAGAATGAGAAGATGCCAATAGAGGGGGAATGTTAAAAGGTAGACATGATTGGTGATAAGATGGGGATTACACTTTCTGGGATATCACAACAAAACCAAATCAAGCATCATCTACCAATCACAGATATGATAGGTATGTATAAAGCAGCAACAATTTTCCATGTCAACAAAGGGATCATTTGTAAAGGGCTTGAAGTATTAAAAGTATTTAGCAACTCTGGTGATTATGTTTTAAGTCGATGTGCATTCCCATTTTTGATTCAAAAACGTTTGATCTTCTTGAATGAAACAATTGATCTTACTGGGAACCAGATCACGTGATGTGGAGACTTTCTTCCCTTACTATGGAGACCTAGCCTTAGATAGATTTATGCAGGTTATTGTGCTCAACCAGGATATGCTAGAAGAATCTCAAGAGGAATCTCTAGTATTGGCCTAGTCAGCATCGAGCAACCATTATATTTATCAGGACCTTAAGAAAATATTCATACGTCTTCTTAATTACCAAGTGCATGGCCATGGTTTTTGGTACACTGTGAGAGAAGTTGGCCAGATCCCCTCTCAATTCCCCACATGTAAGCATCAGTTTCTTTTCAAAGATGGGAATGTCAAGCGTTGTCTCCAAGCTTGCAATCATTTAAAAGGATCTGCAGGTTCATCATGGCTTCAATTTGGCAATCTTGAGAGCCAATTGGTCTCACTATTTAAGAGTCAAATGCAGGCTTGGTCATGGCCTTATTATCAAGAGATCATCCATCTGCTTACAAGCTATCGTCCTCTTGTCCACAAAGCAAGTGTAAAAAGTATCACATTTGGTATTGCGGAATGTTAAAACATACACTACACTAGACTTGTAGGTTGTCATTCTTTATTGGACGCCAGGCCTGGTCTCCAGGGCTCACCAAAGGCTCACGGAAGATTGTGGAGAGAGTGCAAAAAAGGTTTCTAATCGCAGAATCAAGTTTCTGAAGGAACATAATGGTAGGGAGAGAAACAAGCTAACACTAGGAACAGAAAGGAAAGATAGCAAACATAATAAAATGGAAAGGAAATGGAAGCAAACAATGAACAAATACTCACATGTAGACCAAAGTAGCTTGTACTTGAATGAGTTGAGTGATTTGACAAGTGACCAAGTACAATGCCTTTATAGGATAGGCGCACACACACTAAGTACCAAATGTATATGGGATAGCTCCCAATATGACACGTGGCACTCCTAGACACCTAGTACCATAAAACTCACACTAGGACTCACTAGAGCAAACAAAAACTGACTCAACTTGACTCCATTTCCTAACACCCCCCATGGAGGAAAGGTGAGTGACTACTAGAATGGAACTAAGGACAGAACATGACAATGATGGTCATCGGACTGTACGATGATAGTCTCGAACTAGACATGGCTCCCATGCTAACTGCTAACGGGATGCTAACTCAGAGGCAAGCGAGCATGGCTCAAAGGCTAGTGAGCATGGTATAGACTCAGAGGCTCACCTAGCATGGCTCAGAGGCTCATCATTCATGGATGCATGACCAACTCAAAGATCTACGAGACCAATGCACCAACATCCTGGAACTCACATGCCAAGCTTGATAAATAGACCTATCAAAGCCAATACATCCACAGTACATCCCCCTCTTGGCTCGACGGGCTAATGAGAGACATGGAGCCACACACCATAGAAAACCCATACATCATTTTAGGAGGACTATCCAAGGGAGAGAACCTTTACTGACTCAACACATAGGATTTATTGCATCATTTTTGGGAAACATCCCCAGGGCGGAGTACCCAAATACAACATGCTTAGAAAACAAATGGATCATCATCTCCATCGTCCTCTGAAGGGAGAGAGAGAGCAGTGAGAGCATGAACTTGTGTCGGAGGGTTGTCATCTTCATCGTCACTAGTGGCAACAACTGGCAAGCTCCTTAGTTTGTTGTTTGGCAAGTTTCTGGTAGCATCTATCCTTCGTATGACCAAGCTTGTTACAAAAGGTGCACTTGGGAGGCTTGAATGACTTCGTCTTTCCATGTGCTGGTGGAGGCCTGGGTTTCCATTTGCTGGTGGAGGCAAGAGCCTTTGTAGTATCTAATGAATAGATAGGAGATTCTTTGTTCCAGTGATCTTTTTCAAGAAGAGTCACCATATCATGAAAGGTAGTCGTGGTGGCAAGCCTAAGTACTTCAAGAGTGTGCTCAAAATGAGTGACTCCTTCACGAGGACAGCCATTTTGTCCTTGTCGTCCGAGGAATACTCCAGGCTAGAAAGTTGTTGAACAAGAGATTGCATTTTTGCTAAATGTGCCCTCAAGGTATCACTATCCTCCATTTTCAACTTATAAAATTGCAACTTCAAGAAAACCTTGGAGTTTGTGATATTCTTATCAAAAAGATACAAGAGGACAAGGTTTGCAGACTATGCCCATCACAGGACAAAGTAGACTTCACAAGCATACTGAGGGACACAAACACATGAACTGTTGTTGTCGACAGCTATATTAGAGTTGCAACATGGAATTTTTTCATAGACTTACCTTTGACATTTGTCCTATAGATCTTGTTGGGTCACCCATATGATGGGCTCTTCTACTCCTCCCTTTGCAGAGCTGCTAACTATTGGTGATGGGAAGAAGCATAGTTCATTAAAAGGAATGAATCATACACCAAGGATAGTTACACCAGATGATTGATACACCCAGGAGAAGATGCACACTAGGCAAGCTCTTGAATCTAGCCTCTCTCTCTCTCCACTCCTACTCTATGCTCCAATACGAATGTGCCTATGCTGGAATGCCCCAATCCTCCCTCCTTTTCCCTCTTCACCTTCCCCTTGTTGGCTCCTGTAGCTGGAAATCTCCTTCCCTCCTTCCTATGGTTGTCTTCTTGTCTCCTTAGCCGGTCTGTGACCTAGGTCTGATCATCCTTGGGCCTTGACACCTACTCCAATGACCAAGATGTAAACAAGGTGTGACCCAGGTGTGACCCAAGTGTGAATAAGGTGCATGACCCCTCATGACCGAGGTCCATGACCAATAAAAGTACAGCAGTTCCTGTTGTGAAGAGTTGGTTTAGGTCCTCCTCTTCCACACAAACAGGAGAACTCTTGTGCTTTAAGGCATACAGAAGCCGCTTGTGATCCTCGCTGTGCTCTTGAATCTATCCTTCATGGGAGAATAATTCTCCTGAAGAGGAGGCAAAATATATAGCCAACATATCATTTCTAGCAATGGAGGACAATCGGTCGAAAAGGGTAACTTACTAGCTGCAAAAATAACATCACCAGGTCGCGTATAGAGTGGGTCTTGCTCAGTATCCTCCACACTCTGATCTGGTGTCACTCATCGAGATACCCAAGGAGGTGTCCTCGTGTCAGCAGTGGTCCCCAAAGTGAGATTCAAATCCAAGAGTCTGCGTGCGTGAGAATCCAAGGCGGAGGTCAGTGCACTCATAGCGACTGAAGGTTGTCCAACCAGATGATCCCGTGCTGAGGAGGACATCTGCATTCCTGTGCACCTCATAGAAACTGATGAGATTATAGTGTCCGTAAAAGGTCACTATTGCAGTGGAGGTAAGGGCTGATGTCATCCCTCAAGTAAGGCTTGAGGAGGGCTGAGGAGTGACCTGGAAAATATCATCATCGAAATCTATCTCTTCCTCAATGGAAATGGATGGAAGGGCACCAAAGGTAGGCCCAAGAGGGGGCGGTCCAGAAAAATGTCCTAGAGATGGTGGTGTAGAAGGAGAAGCAACAGAGATGGTAGAAATAGAAGCAACAGAGAGGGAAGATGTCGGGGCTGAAGTGATTGCCAGTGATTCATGTGGGGAAGAGGCAGATGTGGTGGGGGGAACAATAGTAGACGAGGGTATACCAAGAGGGAAAGAAGAAGTATGGGAGGGACGTGGTACAAGATGAGGTGCTGCAGCCTGCCCCTGATGCAACATGCCTCCACTTTGTTTCACATAGGCTCATTATCTCAATATACACAGTTTTACTAGATTCTACTTGCTCTTTACAATGGTGGTTTCAGATTCTGTTGTATTGTCCAAAGACCACTCCTCATGACGTCCTTCAAAACTATAAAGCAAACATTTCATACATGGTGATAAGATAAGATCCAATTGATTCTATTCAAAAAAGAAAAGACACTTTAATTTGTGTTAGAAGGCCTGCCCTACTATTGTTGGTTACTTCTGATAGAAGAATTTGATGTCAATGGATGTCACTTTGAAATTTTATACAAGGTACAATGATTGTAATTTCCAACTTGAAATTTGATGTTGTTTGGCAGGGTGGTTGTGATTGCTGCAGAAAATTCTTCTGCAAACCTTACAAGAATAAATGCAATGATGCGTCGTATTGATCTGTCCTGCAAGTTTTTTGCTGCAATTTTCGTGGGATTTATCATGAGCATGGGGTCTCTGTCAGCTTCTGCCATTCTGATAGCTATGTGGAATGTAACATGTGCTGGTTTTCAATACTGGCTTTTGCTTACCGTATACAAAGAGACACCTGGCCTCCATGAAAGAAACATATCATATTGCCAAATAATGAATGCAGAAATGTGCCCAGGAATAGATGACGAAGATCTAATGGATGTTGCCGAAAAAAATGGAGGACCTTCTCCATATACTTTTTATAACAATAACTTTGCCTGTGAGAAGATCTGGACCCTACCCTTATTTGAAGCTTGGAAGGCATACTCGAGGCAGGAAGTGATGCTTGCAGGAGTGGCACTATCCCTTCTATCTGTCAGTGTTCTAAGGTTGTGCATTCTTACTTGCATAGTTTAAGTACAAATTCATCTAGATGTACTATCTTGTGGTTTATTTCACGTGGTATGTGCATCAATGAAACAATGCAGTATTACAGGTGCTTAGTTTTTACTTGTGTGGTTAAGTACAAATTCATCTAGATGTATTATCTTGCGGTTTATTTCTCTTATACATGCATCAGTCAGTATTGCGTGAGCTTGATTTTGCAATGTTGAACTTGGGAACTTGACCCCCTTATGGCATTCTAATAGTGCTCCACTGCAGTTTTGGAACTCTGATGACTGTGAGTTTGAAATGGAGAGGGGTCCCTGTATATGATTTGGGCCTTGCTCGTGCATCTGCTGCTCTAATTGGCATATGTGCAACCTTATCTTATCCATTTCTACATGCCCAGCTCGGCACATTGAAAGCAGGACTTTGGGCCTTATCAATTCAGGTGAAAGTTGAACCAGTCCCAGCAGATGTTGTGTTCTGGTCGAATCTTTTCAAAGGAAAAAAATTAATGCCCTCTTGAATCCTTTGAAATTTTTTGAGAATATGAATTGGATATACAGAATAGAGATTTGGAGCACTGAAATCAGTAATTCCTATATTTTGTATAGAGGGAGAACAAAATCTTGCAATACATTTAATGTATCACTTGATTGGGATGCATATTTAGGTGGTTAGAGGAGCAGGGTTTCAGATTTCCAGATTTTATTCATAATACATAGATTGGTTTTGTGCATGGAGGGAGCATGTTTTATAACCTTTTTTTCCTTTTGGGAGGCTTCAAAGCAGGCTATGCATAGCAACCAAGATTTTGGCCATTCTACTCTCGGATTTTGAGAAAGCTTACAACAGAGGAGGGTACCTACCATATTTTGGTTTTTTAGATCTCAGGCAGATATTTTTAGGTTGAGACTTTCCCTTAGAGGCAGGATAAGGAGCTTTCGGATAGTGAGATAGTGAGCTCACAAATGACACTAATGCTTTTTGGGCTGCCACTCCCTATGGCTTTTGGATATGTGATGAGACAGACACCCTAGATTGGGGGGATGATTTTGGTTTTGCTTGGATTCAAAGGGGTGTCTCCGTGGAGACCGATCACTCTGTTGGGTACTTTGTACAAAATCTTAGCAAAAGCAATCAGCCTACGGTTGCAGCCCTTTCTTCCAGATCTTATACATGATACGCAGACGGGCTTTGTGCATGGTAGGAGCATCTTTGATAACATCTTCTCATTGTGGGAGGCTTCTGATTGGGCCATGCATAATGGCCATATGCTTGCCATTCTACTCCTGGACTTTGAGAAATCTTACGACAGAGTAGAATGGGGATTTCTAGAGGGTACTCTCATTCGCTTTGGATTCATAGATGCATGGATCAGAGGGGTGTCAGCTCTCTACAAATTCTTATTGGTGCAGTCAAGGACACAAGTTTCAGATTACTAGATCAGTCCGTTAGGGATGCCCTTTAGCCCCCTTTCTCTTTTTATTTGTGGCCGAAGCTATGAGCTATTACCTTAGAGCTCAAGCTGATATTATAGGGCTGAGGCTTCCATTGAGGCAGGAGGATGAGCTCTTGGATAGTGAGTTGGCAGATGACACGGCTGTTTTCTTAGATGCCACACCACAGACACTCACCTCGTCCAAGACAGCCTTCGATTTATTTTGCACTGCAACAAGGGCTCGTATTAATTGGAACAAATCCAATGGCTTTTGGATTAGTGATGAGTACATTCCAGACTGGGGGAATGACATAGGATTAACTTGGATTCAGAGGGGTGTTTCCATCAAGTGACTAGGATGCCAAGTTGGGGTGGGCATCTCTTCAGCACAGCAGTTTGCTCCCGTTTGGAGAGCATCAGGAGGAAACTCATTTTTTGGAGTTCTGCCAGACTTGACCTTGCATCCAGAGTAGTGGTTGTGAACCAAGTATTATTGGCTACTACCTGGTTTGCTTGCTCATGTTGGTGCAAATCTAGAGGTTGTATCTCTCAGCTCATGAGACGTATCAGGAACTTCCTATGGAGTGGGTTGAATGGCGTCTCAGATGTTGTAGCCAGAGTGGCTTGGGAGACCCTCATTCTCCCCACACGGGATGGAGGTCTCAATATTATTGATCCAAACTTGTAGTGTATGGAGATCTTCCTCAAGGATCATGCCGCCCGGCTCCTCAAAGATAATTAGGCTACTGCTTTTATCCATTGCCAGTGTTGTGATGAATGCCTGGACAGGAGCATTGGAAAGATTTTTTCTTACACAACATTCAGTCTTGTACACCTTCTCATCTTAGATCTCCCTCTTCCCCTCTGATGGCTGCCATTTCGAAAGCTTGGGGCAGCTTCAGAGACACTCTTCAGAGAGTCCCATCCTCCTCTTGCGAATAAATAGACAGGCAGCTTGTCATGTGGAATGACTCTATATTGGATAATCATGGCAGATCACTAGGAGTTTCACATTATATGCAATGGTCTAGATGGGAGAGGGAACCTGCTTTCACAATAGGTGCAGGGCAAGCTTCAAGAGGATCAGAGATTCTTATCAATTGGCCACCTCAGAGGGAGTGCAGTCAGGATGCAACAAATAGATGCAGCCATACCAACAGAGTGGATAGATACAGATGACATGCCAATCACGGAGTCCACTTGGTTGGGAGCTTTTACGGGGACAGGTATTCCTTTACAGGTTATTGCCTTGCGGGATGCACATGAGGAGACCCTTGTCTTTGATGTTCAGTCGGGAGGCAAACTTCTCAGATCTTCAGATGATATTATTTTGGAGGTTGCCTTTGAGCCTGTTATTGTAGATTACATGGAGTGGGGCTCGGATCTCACAGTGGTATCTTGATCCTGACCCTGTTCTCTTGGCACTTGCGTCTTGGAGACTCTGGTTATATGGTGGCTGCCCCATTAGGTTCTTGCAATGGGATCCAGGGGAGTGGGAATGGATTGATGAAGGGCACTGGGAGAAGAGCATCCCCTTCTTTCGTTACATAGTCAAAAATGCCAGGAGATTTCAGCTTAGTAGTAGAGGTTGGAGGCCCTCCAGAGCTCCGCATTGGAATAGTTTTAAGATTTCTGCAGATGTGCAAAAAAACTTATGGAGGAGGCTCTGGAAATCCCTCAGGAATAGAACGATCACTCTTTTCTTTTGGCTTTCTATTCATGGAGGGATTGCAGTGAACCTGTGGAGATCCAGAGGTTCGGGGCTGACCCTACTTGTCCTCGATGCTGCGCAGCAATTGAGTCAATTAAGCATTGCCTCTGCGAGTGTAGACAGGTGAGGACGATCTGCGATGTGGAAGGGTGTTGCTAAGATATTTAGCATATGTCATAGAGCACTCTTGTTCAAGACTTGGGGATCAGTGGCATGGTTATCTCTTATTGGCCCTCATGTGTTTTTCGAGGGACATGACTTAGACTTGCGGCCTTCATTATATGACAACACTCTGTGGATTCATGTTCTCTCCAAGATGTTCCCTTCACTCCTTTCAGAGCTACTCATGCCTCGGCAGACACATCATGGGAGATTCTGACTAGCATTGCAGCTTGGCATATTTGGAGGGCCAAATGTACAGAGGCGATGGAGGGTTCCCAGGTTCAACCTTCCTAGTCTATGGTTAGTATATGGGCTGATATTATACACACACTGATGGCCATCTAGGCGAGCATGTAGGGGATCCTCTAGAGCAGCTACAGCTAGGAGAGATACTTTTTTCATAGTTTAGAGAGGATCTTCTTTCTTCTCTGAGTCTCCTTCAGGGTTGAGGTGGCATTTTCAGCCTCCACCTTGGATTTTTGTTAGCTCTTTTTTAGCTGTTTTTTTTTTCTCACGCATGTCATGATATACTCCCGCATTAGAGCTTGCTCTTGTGGTTTTCATTTATACTTCATGAAATAATCTTTTTGAAAAAAAAAAGGCTGTCTCCGTTAGATATTTGGGCTTCAAGTTGGTGTGGGCATATCCCCTCGTCGCAGCAGTTTGCTCGTGTTGGAGAGCATCAGAAGAAAATACATTTTTGGGTGTTTGTGAGTAGACTTGACCTTGAGAGCAACCATTGTCAACCAAAGTATGTTGGCTACAGCCTGGTTTGATTGTCCTTGTTTGTGCAACTACATCACTTAGCTCAAAAGACCGATCATAAATTTTTTATGGAGTGGGTTTGATAGTTCAGTAGAAGCCAGAGCCAAGGTAGAGAGCCAAGGTAGCTTGGGCTCGTATGACTGCCATCCTGAAGCTTGGGTAAATTTTAGAAGTTCTTTGGAGAATTCCTCCCTCTTAGGAAGAGATTGATAGGCAGTCTATCATGTGGAATGATAAGATTATTGACGATCATGGCAGACCCTAGATGTTTCTAGTTATATGCAATGGTCCAATTGGGAGAGAGGAGAGGCCTTGCTTCCTCTATGAGCTCTTGGAAGGATTTCAAAAGCCTTCTGGAATAATAGATTTGATATGGCTAGCCTAAAGAGACATGGTAGCTATCTAGGAACGGAATGGAAATATGGAAAGCATAATGAAAGGCAAAATGGAAAGGAAGGAAAGTACAAGTGCAAGGCAATAACCAAAATACTCACAATGTATTGATAGCTTGATGTTGACTGATCTCATAGACAATAGACAAGTACAACACTATATAGTGTGACACTAGACTCTAGAAAGTAGTGTATATGGGATAGCTCCCAATATGACACGTGGCATGTCTAGGACTCACTAGACTATAAAACACACCTAGAACACTCATTTTAGACTCACTTTGGCTTCATATTCCAACATAGCCACCTCAGAGGAAGCAGAAGGACGATTCAATAGATTGATGCAGCTTTGCACTTGGATTGGGTCCTTACAAATGAGAGATGACATGGCTGCCCTAGATGATGGGGAATATTTTAAGGACATGCATCCCGCTCTACTCCAAAGAGATACAGATGAGGATGCCTTGGTTTTTGATGTGCACTCTAGGCCCTGGGAATAGGCTATCTAGGTCCATGGATGAGGATATTGTCATGGATGCTTGTTTTTAGCTGATAAGGATTGTGGGACATGTGGAGCAGTGTTTTTGGGCTTCATAATGGTATTTGAACCTTCATCCATAGAAACCCCCTTGGGCTCATGGAGTATTTGGCTTTATGAGAGTATCCCTGTACAGTTATCCCCCCCTCCCAAAACAAAAAGGACTTTTATTAGGTATGAAAAAAACTCCAAGAGCAAAGATCAGGGAGAAATACATACATTCTAAGCATGAACATCCTAATAGGGTAGAATCAAGGTCATGTAAGAAAGCTAGAAGAATCCAAGGTTCAGGATAGAAGTGTCACCTCTCCATATAGTTATATTTTTTTTTCATGAAAGAGATTTATATTAAGTATGAAAAAAGCCCACAAGAGCAAGCTCAAAATACATCATGGATGGCATGAACAAAAAGATCACCCAAAGCGGGTTCTAGCTCGTCGTGTTGCTACTCTTTGCTGACTTGCAACAGTACATTGGCGCCTCATTCAAGTACTTACGTGACCTGCTCTTCATCGCCTCTACTTAGACTTCAGCCTCGTCCATCTCAACAGCTCATGTAGAGGCGTCACAGGTGTGCGTAGAAGATTGACGACGTAGGCTCTGTCAACTGCTTTGATCACGCAAAGCTTCTGACCTACCCAAATTCGACATCCGTTCATCTTTACATGCATCCGAAAATAGCTGCCCTTGCCTGTAGACTGATTTCCTACCCTACATAGTCTCTGAAACCCTAAAAAACGCCATTTGCAATTTCTGCTCTGATTTTTTTTTAAAATAGTGATATCATGCTCTGAGGGTTCTTGGCTGTAGGAACACTCTGATACAAGAAATTTTAAAAAGACCCAAAATAATTTGAACCCTGATTTTTTGCTAAGCTCTAATTTTCCAATTTTAAAGCTTTTCTGCTTTTTGCATCCCTTGAGCTGTATTGAAGTCTCCTACATGTAGACATTTGAGGATTTCATAAAAATTTTGTAATTTCATCACTATATTGTACATTCATTTGGGAATTTTGTCCCTTTTGGGCATAATTGCCTAAATTTGAAGTTTCCAACCCGACCTTGGTAATTCAACATCTCCAGTTTTGAGATTCATGGGCTGATCACCCTTGGTAGCTGCTCCTATGGCCTTCATTGACACATCATTCGAGGGCATCCTCGCCTGGTTCTTCTTTTTTTTGCAAAAAGATTGCTTCATTAAGTATGAATGAAAGCCGCAAGAGCAAGCTCAAATGCGGGAGTACATCATGTCATGCATAAAAGAAAAAACAGCTCAAAAAGAGCTAACAAAAATCCAAGGTGGAGGCTGAAAATGCCACCTCAACCCTGAAGAAGACTCAGAGAAGAACGGAGATCCTCTCCAAACTCTTTTAAAAAAATATATCCTGGCTGTAGCTGCTCTGGAGGATCCCTGCATGCTCGCCCAGATGGCCATCAACGTGTGTGTAGTATCAGTCCATTTACTGGCCATAGACTAGGAATGGTGAATCTGTGAACCCTCCATCGCCTCTGTACATCTAGCCCTCCAAATATACCAAGCTGTAATGCTAGCCAGAATATCCCAAGCTGTGTCTACCGTGGCATGAGCAGCTCTGAAAGGAGTGAAAGGAACATCTTGGAGAGAGCATGCCCTGCAGGGCTGAGATAATGTGATCTCCAATGTCATCCTAACGGGCAATTAAAAAAGAAGGTGAAACTCCGTCCAAACCTTGGCACTTGCCCTTAAGAAGGGCAAGGAGTGCAGTCCTGAATTCTATATTGGTGAAAGACACATCTAGCATGACTCTCATATCTGATTTCACCAATAATGGAATATTCTACCAAATGAGAAACCTTGCATCATCTCTAGTATGTGTATCCACATCTGCTGCAAAAAGAGAGGCATAAAAGTCAGTAGCTATACGCAAGGCAACATCGGGATTTGTCTGCAATACTTCGTCTAGGTCAATAAGATGTGTGATACTCTGTCTACTATGTCTTGGGCCATGAGTAGAGAATAAATAATTATTGAATCTACCACCCATTTGAGTCTAAGAGAACTCCCGTGCATGAAAGGTATACTCTACTCTTTGATCTAACAATATCTTTGGTATTCTAGTGTGTGCCCTATCCTATATATGATTGTACTTGTGTGTCACATCAACACACATCAAGGAGTCTACATCAAGCTTTATCAATGTGAGTCTTTCCATTTTGGTCTATTGCTCCTTTCCATTTCCTTTCAGTTTCATTATGTTTCCATTTGAGTATTATCTTCTCATTTCCATTTTGGTCTATTGCTCCAATGCTCATTTCCATTTCCTTTCACTTTCATTATGTTTCCATTTGAGTATTATCTTCTCTCTCCCTAGCCTACCCTCTGTCTCTCCCTCTCCCTCTCCACCATGTTCCTTCATGTGGTATCAAAGCCATCCTTCCTCCTCCCTTTCTTTCTTCCTCCATCCTACTTCTCCTAGTCCTTTCCCTCTTGCTCCTTGCTCTTCGAAGTGATTGAGGTCAGGGAGGACCAAAAAGAGGAGCTACTCTCCCTCTTTCCTCTTGGAAGGTAGCCCTTCTTCCTTCATCCTTAGCCTCTCCATGAGCTGCTGATCTACATCAGCTTTGGAGTTGTATTCGTGGAGCTGCTACATGATTTGCTGCGGATTTCTGCTGCAACTATTAGCCTCGAGTTTGCTGCATATTTATGCTTAGATTTGGAGCAACTTGGTCACCATTCTTGTGGGCATTAGTGGGCATCTTCGTAGAGGAAAAGACAGCTCGTTTTTTGCTCAAAAAGCAACCCGTTTTATGCTCAAAGACAGCTCGTTTTTTCTGTTTTGGGGGCGTTTTTGTGAAGGAAATAGTTGCTTACTGTTGTGGAGATGTTTCTACTACTGGTCGTCCTAAAAACGACCTCATTTGGAGCTCGTTTTTGAAGAAACAGCCTACTTCAAGAGTGTTGCTGCTGCTGTTATTCACGCCTCAAGAATGCCACCATCTGCCCTGACTGCAACGTGAGTTGCTGCCTACACTATTCCAATTGGTCCGATGCCTTTTCTTGGCTGTTTTCTGCCCTGACTGCAAGCTGACCTGCTGCTACAACCCATACTAGTCTAGCCTTTGCTCCGAGCTTGCACTCCAGCCCGTATTGCTACAACATTTGAAGCAAACTTGGAGTATTCTAAAGCGGGAATTGTCATTGAAATTTTTTCTGGTAAAAATTTTCCAACTTGGCAAACCAAGCTGAGGCTTCTGCTTATGAAGTAAGGTGTGTGGAAGGTGGTTATTGTCAAAGACAAGAAACGTGAATTTGATGAAAAGAAAATTCTAGCATGGGAAACTCTCAATGACAAAGGTCTTTCTATCATTGGTTTGGGTTTGTCTGATGACGTTATTCATCACTTGGATTTTGATGACACTGCACATGAATTGTGGGACAAGTTAAAGCGCTTATTTGGCAACAAAATTGTCAATTCCAAAGTGTTTCTCAGACAATATTTCTTTAAGCTCCTTCTCAGCCTTGGATAGTCCTCCTAAAATGATGTTTTGCTATATATGGTGTGTGGCTCCATGTCACCCTATTTTGGAGCCAGGAGGGGGATGCATTGTGGGAGCCATGTATTGGCTTTGATAGGGTCTCTTTATCAGGCTTGGCTGAGTTCCAAGATGTTGGTGTATTCCTAGACCTATGTAGCCATGGTGAGACGTGATCCTGTGAGTCATGTTGAGTCTCAAGCCATGAGAGTGCTTGGATCAACCTCTGAACATGCTCAAACTTTAGCTCTGAGAAGCTACATGGGATGCACAGATTAGTAGTCCATCATTGTCATGTTCTGTTCTTGATTCCATTCTAGTAGAACATGGTGGAGACAGAGAGGGAGAGGGAGAGGGAGAGAGAGAGGGTAGGCTAGGGAGAGAGAAGATAATACTGAAATGGAAACATAATGAAAGTGAAAGAACATGAAAATGAACAATAGACCAAAATGGAAAGACTCACATTGATAAAGCTTGATGTAGACTCCTTGATGTGTGTTGATGTGACACACAAGTACAATCATATATAGGATAGGACACACACAAGTATACCATGTATATGGGATATCTCCCAATATGACACGTGGCACTCACACATAAGACTCTACTAGAACTCCTAGTAGAACACACTAAAACACACTCAACTTAACTTCATGTTCTAACACCCCCGCATGAAGGAAAGATGAGGTAGAAGTCTCTTTCTTGGGGAAAAAAAAAAAAGAGTGTACTAGGTGTCTAGTAGGTGTTTTTTAGTCTAGTGAGTCCTAGGTATCAAAGCCTCCCTTCCTACCTTCCCCTTCTTCTTGCTCTATCTAGAGGATGAGAGAAGCCCGCAAATGGAAACAACCCCTCCCCTCTAAGGTAGAGCCTCCCTTCCCTTAGCCTCGCCATGTTTCCTCACATCAAGTACTCCGGTGTCCTAGTGATTGCTCCTGGTCCTCGTTTGTGAGTTCAGCTCACTCCCGCATCAGTTCGTGGTTCTCCCTCAACATTGGCGGACATTCCTCGTCAGTTGGTCGCCAAAAACTTGTTTTGGAGCAGTCCAGTAGCTGTTTTTTGACCTTTTGAGGTCCGATTTTGACGTTTTTTGACAATTTGGCACTGCCCAAACATAAACGACCCTGTCCCGTACCATTTCGATGAAAAAAAATCACTTTTTTATCTGTACAGCTGTACGGATGTCCATACGTCTGTACGGACGTCTGCAGGCGGATGCGCGATAGTGCTAGGAGTTCGTACAACTTGTCAGAAGGCGATTCCGAGTAGTTTTAGGCTACTTTTGGCATTTTTTGCTCAGATTTGGACTCTCGTGACCTCCACTAGTGATTTGAGTTTCTCGAGCTTACCCACAAGTCATTTCGACTGTACTGACACTCTGGTACATTGACTTGAGGCTTCCGACAGCGGGGAATACTCTTTTCACCTCGTCACCTATTGTACATTTTTGCTCATTGTTTTGAGCACTTTCACTCATTTTTTTGAGCCTCTTCTACACATTCAGTGACTCTCTGATCGGCACATTGAGAGTCATGAAGTGATCTCCCTTGGTAGCTGCTCCTATGGTCTTCATCGACACATCTTCCGAGGCATCCTCGACATGAGCATCTTCGACACATCATTGATGAGCAGGATGTGCACACTTTTGTGCGGCAGCTACTTCGGGCACATGGGTTCTCTGCCCTTGCTATGCATAAAATGAATGAAATATATCTTTAGTACTTCTTATTTGAGTCAAGGGTACTCTACCCTAGGTTGTCCCCCAAAATGAATGCAAATAAATCATGTGTGTTGAGTCAAAGGTTCTTTGCCTTGGATAGTCCTCTTAAAAAGATGTATTTTCCTATTTTGTTTTGGTATGTGGCTTCATGTCTCTCATTATCCCCTGGAGCCAAGAGGGGATGTACTATGGGAGCCATGTATTGGCTTTGATAGGTTTAGAGGGGGATGTATTGTGGGAGCCATGTATTGGCTTTGATAGGTCTCGTTATCAGGCCTGGCCGACGAGTTCTAGGATGTTGGTGTATTCCTAGACCTATGAGCTGGTCATGTAGCCATGCTATAACATGAGCCTTTGAGCATGTTGAGTCTCAAGCCATGAGAGTGCTTGGATCAACCTCTGAACACGCTCAGACTTTAGTCTCTGAGTTACATAGGGTGCACAGTTTGATGACCATCATTGTCATGTTTTGTTCTTGGTTCCATTCCAATAGTCCCTCACCTTAGACCATCATTGTCATGTTCTGTTCTTGGTTCCATTTCAGTAGTCTCTCACCTTGCCTTCATGGGGGGTTGTTGGAATATGAAGCCAAAGTGAGTAAAAAATGAGTGTACTAGGTGTCTAGTGGGTGTTTTATAGTCTAGTGAGTCCTATGGATGCCACGTGTCATATTGGGAGTTATCCCATATGCATAGGCGTTCATATGTGTGTGTGTGCTCTTATATAAGAGCTGTACTTGTCTAGTGTCAAATCAATCAATTATCAAGCTACAAGCTCTTTGGTCTACATGTGAGTACTTTCATTTTGGTTCATTGCTATAGTCATTTCATTTCCATTTCATTATGTTTCTCTTTGAGTATCACTTCCTCTCTCCCTAGTCTACTCTCTCTCTCTCTCTCCACCATGTTCCTTCAACTTAAAAATTACATTCAAACATACTAACCCACCTTTATCTAGAACCCAACCATCATCATAGAATCTATCAATTCCCTACACCTGCAGAGGGGGATGCTCTGTCGATAGGGATTCCCACAACAACATTCCCAAAGGTGGAGGGAACTCTTTTTGCAAAAAAAAAAAAAGGTTGGAGGGAACAAAACTACTCCTTGATGTTTGCAAAATCTACCAGTTCAAGAGAGTATCTAGACCCTAACCTAGACCACATTCCATTGAATTCATGGAGGATTTGGCTCTATGGAGGTGTCACCATAAAGTATTTGTAGTGGGACCCTAGGGAGTGGAAATGGATTGATGTAGGGCACTAAGAGAAGAGACTCTCCCTCTTTTGCTACACGATCTGTAATGCAAGGAAGTCACAACAAGCCCTGAGTCACAGGGCAGATAAGGAGCCTCTTGATCTGCAAATGGTAAAGGATCTGGAGCACGAACTCTAAGCAATACCTAACGGGGGGCAGCAAGTGCAAGATGCACAACTAGATGTACAAGACGCCCCACTAGTGCTGGATGTACAAGACATGTAGCTTGTGCTACACGTACAAGAGGTGCCAAAGGAGCGCTACAGGGAGGGGGCATACCAGAAGACTTCTTGGGCCTTTGCTTCTTTTCTTTGGGCAATCTCTAGCAAAGTGACCAAAGGTTCTACAAATTCTCCACTGGTCCTGCCTGCTTGCGATCTCAACTCGCTGCTTAAAAAGGGAGCCATCCGAACACTGGAGTATGATATGGTCATTTGAAATGTTATGGTTAGACCCAATGACCCTAACTCTAGGAACCCCATCAGATTTGATCGCCTCCACTACAAAAGAGGGTAAACTAGGAAGGGGGGGAGCTACCCATGTGGCAGCCTGTGCTGCTAAAATCGCAGCCTCCTGATCCCTCTGCCCCCCACACGTCTACAGGTGTCACCTGTCGTCATTTGGGAGCTTTACAAATGAGGAGTTGACCCTTATTCTCTGACACTACTCACCTCCTTGTGTAAGGCTTTGCTATGTATTGGGTTTGTTGTGCATTTTGCAGTGGATCTCTATGACTAGCCCAAACATAGCTCCAATCATGGCTAGGAGTCATAAACCTATGGAAGATCAGGAAATTTAAAGAAGAGTGATAAGACCCGTTGGTCCTCCTGTACAAGGTGGAAACCCAATGTGACGGGTGTAAGGAAAATCCTCTTGGAACCAAGTGCCAAGGAGCTCGCCCTAATAAGCAGAGTGTTCATGGTCTCAAAAGCGAATTAAAAGCCACCTGGAAGAAGCATTGTCTGAACAAACGAATGACAGAAAGGCGGGGAGTGTGATGTGGAAGGGTGGGATCCATGGATGCGTGTGAAGAGGGTGGTGGAGCTCTCGGACTACACATCCTTTTGGAGTTGCAGAAAAAATGCAAGTTCTCGTGGCCGGTGGAATTGGTCGAGGTTCAGCTGAATGGGAAGCCATTCGTCAATAAAAGGCGGGAGGCTGACTCAAAGAAAGTAAAACTCCTTTTGTTGCTTTTGGAAGAGGATAGGCAGGGGTTGGAGTAGAGGGCAGTCTGAGGGGGAGAGGTTGAGAGAAGGGGAGGGTCTGAGTGAGGAGGGCGGAGGGGTAGAGAGGAAGGAGGAGAGGGGAGCGGCTGAAAGAGTTAGTAGGAACTAAAGGAGTTAGTAGGGGCTGAGAGAGTTAGAGAAGGTGTAGAAAGCAACATAGGGGGCAGGAGGTTAGCAATAGGTTAGAAGCAGCAAGGAGATAGTAGCAGCAAGGAGGGGAAGGCAGGGAGGTTAGCAGGCAGCAAAGCAGAGAGCTGCAGCAGGTGGGGATAGACGAGCATCGGGGAGGTTAGTAGGCAGCAACAGGTGGGATAGAAGATTCATGCAGAGGGGACTAGCAGCAGGCAGGGAAGGCTAGCAAGGAGATGGGAAGGGGCAGGAGGAGCAGGGAGTTGGGGGGAGATGTGATGGGGAGGAGCCTCCTCAAAATGTGTGTTCAGAGGATTCTTAAGGACGCTATCTTTGAGGAGGGGGCTAGCCTAAAGCTCCAATGGTGCAGCCTGCGACATCTGCCAAACCAAAAACCACCTGAACAAGACCTCTATCCAAGAGCCAAACATTAGATAAATGCCTGAAATGTCAAGAGATAAGACAGAAAGCGTCCAATCCCGAGCCTAACTTCTTGATGGATGGGATCCATCAATGCATGTGGCAAGAGTAGTGGAAAATTTCCTGCTCCGCATCTTTCTGAATCTGCTGCAACTCGTATTTTGAAAAGAAATATGTTCTCACAGCAGCCCATTCTACGATCTTAGATGGAAGGCTGACTTGAAAACTTTAGAAAGTCTGTCTGTCACTTGCAAGTGTCAGCAAGAAAGGGAGGGCAAAAGAGGAGGTCAGGGTGAAGTGTAGGTGAGTAAGTGAGGTGAAGTGTGGGTGGAGGGTGACTGAAAGGAAGGTAGGCAGGAGTGTATGGAGCAGGCAGGAACGTAGGCTTTATTGAAACTTGGTGAAAATACCAAAAAATTGTGTTATACTCATTGAAGCTTTTTGAGCATTACAATCTTGTCAGTTTATTGATGCATTATATTATAACATTGCTAGATAGCTTAACTGCGGTACTCGTCAACTCAATATGTTTCATGTCATTTGGAACCTTGGTGGTCTCTTCAATATTTATCCTTACTAAAGTTTTTGTGTTTCTTTAATTCAGTGGGGCTTTCTCTCGTTATGTGTGGTCTCAATCTGGCTTCATAGCCTAACAGCTTCTACAGCATTACTTATGGGTGGTGCTGCTGCTGCACGTGCAGGCCTTTGGATGTTTGATTTGTCAGTGACACAGCTGATGCAAGTATGTAAGCTCTGAGCTATGGTCCCCATGATTAATAACAAATCGTAGGAATACTCTCCTTCAAATGTGAAATGTGAACCCTTGCATTTTTTTATTTTTTATTACATGTATCTTTTGTTAAATATCAATGTTATATGTAAGTGCCTATAGTTAAATGTCACATTTGTTGGATTATCACAGGAGTCCGTGCCAGAGATTGAACGAGGGGCAGTTGCAGGAGTACAAAATTCTATGCAATCATTTTTCCAGCTGCTTTCCTTTGTCGTTGGAATGGTTATTCCTCATCCCAAGGTACAACAAAACTCAAATAAATCCTGTCGAATCCTGTGTCTTTAACCTCTCCCCACCTACCCCAAATTTGATAGACATAATGATGCATGATTTCATACGTTTCCAGTGTGATTCTCTGATTTTATTATGCCTAGCAGGACTTTAGCAAGCTGATTGTGATGTCGTTTGGATCAGTAACCTTAGCAGCTGTTCTATATACCATTCAAGTATATCGTACTCAATCAAATAATCTTTCTAGAATCTCCTGAGAGAATATGATTATCATACCATTGCAGCTGTCCCACAAGGAATTGTACTCGATGTGTGACCTTTGAAGCATCAAACTCAAGGCAACCATTGATCGCCTCATTTATTCAGGCTTTCTAGAGCCTCATTGTATATACTATACATATCAGAATGGTGTTTGTCAAGCATTATTAGGGGGCTTATGCTGAAATTGCTATGTAAAGGCTTCAACTTGTGTGACCAAAGTTGAGAACAGAACTCTGCTGCTTATCTGTCCTTACAAATCTATTTGTAGTTGTTCAGAAACTCTAGAGCCATGTATCTGCATGGCTAGAACATTTTCAAATGTTTTTACTCAAATGTGTATGCAACTTGTAAGATGTCTAATGGTCATGCTTTTTGTCTTGGCAATGCTCACTTGCATGCTAGAGAACTGGTATAACTTATAGAAGGCATCCAAGGCTCTAGAAGACAATTTCATCTCTTGAATAGCAGCACATATCTACATACAGAAACAAAAGGAGGGTATAGCCTCCAATTCGCATCCGGATAATGGGACTGTCCTATACATGGGTTTTAAACAATCATCCAAGGGTTGGAGTTTCTCTAGCTCCTATGAAGGGTATTCTGTTTGAATTATTTTTTAAATAGCTTTGTCTTATGTGTGTTCCAGAGAAGATGTTGAGTGTCTTAGTTGGTGTGCAGTCAGTACATGCAAGCATGACATTGTAACCTGTAGTTTGAGCAAGGAATTATTGATATTATCAATTCACACAAAGAACTTGATTACAAAATGTAAGTTTCAATGGGTGCCTCCATCTGAAAATATCTTTTACAGAATCTACTGCAAGAAAAAACAGAAAACTGTATAATTCTCTCCATAGTTATTATATAAATCTCATTACAGCTCTTAGGTTGTTAACCAAGGGCAAGGCATGGAATCCCTTGGCGCATGACCACATTGACGTCCCATGAGATGCTTAAAGGCTTCTATACTGAAAACACAACGACAAGAAAAAGCCTCTCCTTTTCTTCAAATGAAAAATGCCAGCTATAAATTAATCTCTATACATCAATAAAGATTGGGTGTAATGTAAAAATACATAGCATTCTTTTGACAGATTTATATATATGCAAATCATCAAGGTTTGTAAACAATTGAAATACATGTCAGTACTTAAGAACTTTCTTGTTATGAAAATCTTATGCATAAGCCCTATACATATTCATACATGTTACACACATAGAGCAAGATAGAGTGAAATTTATCTATTCTTTGATTGATATTCATAGATTCACATTTATATTGATTCTTGTATTATATTGATATATTCATGTTTATATTTGTATTTACGTAGGGAGAGAGAGAGAGTGAGATAGAGAGAGATTTATTTATTCTTTTATTGATATTCATATATTTACATTTATCATTATTCTTGTATTATATTTATATATTCATGTTTATATTTGAATTTACGTATGTTTGTGCGTGTGTGTGTGTGTGTGGCCTTTTTGTAATATAAAGATACATGGATTTCACTTTTAAAAAAAAGTGTGTGTGTGTGTGTTTGTGTACAAATATAAATGTGAATATATAAATATTAATAAAAGAATGAATAAATCTCTCTCTATCTCACTCTTATCTACGCTTATGTGTGTGTGTGTGTGTGTACATATAATGAGATTTTTTAATGTATGTAGCTGCCTGTCCCCTTTGTGGGGGCTCCTCTTTGTAATATAAAGTTAACTGGATTTTACCCAAAAAATAAAAGTGTGTACATATATATCTTTACACACACACTTTTTTTTTTGTGAAATACATTTGTATTTATATCAAAAAGTGCATTTCCCAATTAGGGACACAATTACAAGATCAAAAGATAGCATTGTATGACAAATATGCTAGATGATCCAAATGATGAGCATACAAACAATCCAATAATGATTACTGCAGTGATGTTCAGAAGAAGTAGTACTTGACTAGAGATGGCTCATATACTCTATGGTTTCTATCATTCAATAGAGTCCAAAGTGCCAATAGCAAACCCAAGTGAAAAGGCATACATCATAGCTTTTGACATATTAATAGGCATTTGTCCAAAGTGTTGGCCACCAATATCATGCAAGGAGGACTTTTCTTGCTATGGCTTCCCCTTGGAAGTGTCCTCCTGCAATACCTTCATCGACTTCACTAAGGATTAGCATGATCTCATGAGGCATTACACATCTTCGTAAAACTTGATCCTTGCCCATCTTATATAGTTGTCCTGCAATGAGTTGATAGGGTGCAGCTTTTAAAATTGGTTTTCTGGCATCCACTGCTTTCATTTCAGGGGGTGGTCTTCCTACCAATAAGTACCCAATGATATCTGCACACCAATCTGGAAAAGCATCTATATAAAATAGTGTGGCATCTGGCAAGTCATCTTCTACTCCAGTGGCTTCTTCTCCCGACTTGACACAAGATATGTGATCGGCAATGTAGTATTGGGCACCTTTGCGAACCACTATTTTGAAGTTGAATTCTTGACAAGAGGAGCCATTTGGTTATTCTTCCTGTTATTCATGGTCAATTCACAAGATAAAGCAATGCTTGATGGTCGGTGTAGAAGACAAAGTCATTTGCCAATAGATAGTGTCGAAATTTCTTAACACTATACACCATTGCTAGGGCTTCTCTTTCTGTGGTGGTTTAGTTGATCTCTGCATCATTGAGTTGTCAACTGGCAAAGTAGAATGGGTAGTCTTTCTTATGTTCACCAGGTTGACAAAGCACACTCCCAATTACATACTTGGAGCCATTAATATGAACATGAAAATCAATATCCCAATTAGGAGATATAAGGATGGATACTGTTATTAGTGCCACTCTAAAAGCTCAAAGGCTTGGTCGCACTCTTCTATCCATAAGAATTCCACTAATAATTTGTAAAGTGGTCTGGCTATCATAGCATACCGCAAGATAAATCTTCTATATCAGCCGGTATGTCCCATAAAGACATGTACACCTTTGGAATTTGTAGGAGGCAATTTCATGATGATTTTGATTTTATCCATGTCAGTTGCAATCCCATTTTGAGAAACGATGTGTCCCAAAACAACTCCGTGGGTGACCATGAATTGGCATTTTGTTGGATTTAGGGAGATGCCATACTCCCTACATTTGATTAGAACTACTTCAAGACATTTGAAGTGGTCTTTTTTGTTCAAGTGGATGCACAAATCATCCAAGAATACCTGTAGAAACTTATACACAAATGACTTAAAAGCTGTGAACATGACTCTTTGAAATGTGGTTGGGGCATTACAAAGGCCAAATGACATGACTCTATAGGCAAATATACCCCATTTTGTAGCAAATGGTATTTTTGATTGGTGAGCATGAGCAATTTATACTTGGTTACAACCACTAAAGCCATCCAAGAAGTTGTATATCTTTGATCCATCTACCTTTTTCAATATTGTTTCTGTTAAGGGTAGGGGATAGTGATCCCTGATTGTGGCGGCATTCACTTTCTTTAAGTTAACACATATTCTTAGCTTCTTGTTGTGTTTAGGCACAATAACGATAGGTGAAACCCAATCAGTATGCTCTATCTCATAGATGAATTCGTCATCTAAGAGTTTTTCCAGTTTGTCATAGACCATGGGGCCATATTTTGGATTTGTTCGATAAAGTCCACATACCTTAGGGTGAGCACCTTCCCTAATAGGTATCGTGTGTACTGCCACCTTTGGTGTAATTCCATTCATTTCCTTATATGATCATGCTAGGCAGTCTCGGTATTCTATTAGGAGTGCTTTGAGCTTTGTTTCATTTTCTTGTGTAAGCTACTTCCCAATGAATACCAATTTTTCTTCCTCCCCTTCAAGGGCGAGGTTTATAGTGCGAGTTTTGGCCAGCCCCTCATAGATTGGAGTCTCTCCAATGCTATTGGTTTCTTGAGCTTCAGATTCTCTTAGTGGCCTTGGCATTGCTATGGGGACACTACCACTTGTGTAGTTCTTGAAGTACTCCGGCACTTCTCAAAGATTAGCCTCCGTTAATGGTGTTAAACTAGCTTGACATGTGCTATGGGTACTGGGTGGCATAGTATCATTAACTAATTTTTTAGGCTCTTGAGGACTTTCTTTTTCTGAAGTCTCATTATCAAGCTTCATTCGCACATGTGGCTTAAACTTTCAAAACTTCTTACATTAGGAACTGGGGGGTAAATTTTCCACTGGCAAAGTATTCCCAAGTAAGGGTTCATTTGCTGTACATACTCCTTTAAGTCCATCAGGGGACCATTCAAGAGGAGGTGGCTCAAATTTTGGGGAAGTTGGCATGGTAACATACAACTCGACAATCCTAGTTTGGACTTGTTTAAACTCATTAAAGTGTTCAGCCTTGGATTTGCGGTGATATCCTCCAACTTTCTTGCGAGATCTTCTGCTACTATTCAACTTTGGGAAGCTGGACCACCATTAGGGCATGCAGAATGGCTAAATCATTGTCAAAGACATGATCTTCGAATTGAGCACTTTTAGCCTCTGCTTCAAGGTCCCAAGGAAAATTTGAGTCCTTATTGGAATGGATAGCTTCTTCAGGTTACCTATTCTATTCAAGATTAGACAATTGTGACTTTGTCCTCCTCAAGCCTGACTTGTGTTCCTTCATAGCACATCAAGGCACTAACATAACTCAACCAACCAAGGAGATATTCAGGTTTGTAAACACGCTTAAAATTCCTTATGTACATCTTTGATGGCTATTGATTGATGGCACGCTAACAAAAAATTGCTATCGTTATCTCATGAGTCTTCAATTGTTTAGGTGACATAACGATGGACAAGTAGGATAGTCTACTTGTCAATGACCAAGATCATGAAAAGTGAAAGTATAATCATAGGTCGATGTAGAGGTAAGGGAAGGATTACATTTGAATTGTACAATTGTGTGCAATAATATGGCAATCATTTGCACACAGAGAAGGGGGGAGACCAAGTTTGGTAGCCTAAGGTCTCTATGGCTTTTTCCTTCAAACCGCCCCCCCCCACCCCCACCCCCATTTCCACCACCTCCATCTCCACCTCCTATCATCTCTGTCCCCACAACCTCTAACTTTTCTGTCCATTCCCCCCTACACCATCACTTTTCCATCAAAACTCCCCCACTTCCATCACTGTCACCTCCACCACTCAAGGTAATCCCCCTACTTGTCTCCACCCCACCATCTCTCTACCTCCCTCTACAACCCCTTCCTCTATCCACCCAACCATCTCTCTACCTCCCTCCACACCCCTTTTCTCTCTCCACCCCACTACACCCCCTTTCTCTCCCTACCCCCTTCCTCTCTCTGCTCCACCATCCCCCTACCTCTGTCCACCCCCTTATTGCCCTACCTCTCTCCACTTGTTTCTTCACCTCCTTCCTCTCTCCACCCCAACTCCTCTCTCTCTACCTTTGTCTTTCTTATCTCTCTCTTCACTCTCTCTCTATCTACTATCTCTCCTCTCTTTGCTTATGTCTCTTCCTCTTCTATATCTCCTCTGTCTAGGTTTTTGTTAAGATGCCATTCACTATTCCCAAGGGCTTTTCACGTAAATCATCGGCAAGGCGTATGTTAAATTTTTTTTTTTGCATTGGTGGGAGACCCCATTCATCATAGAGATTCTTGGATAGGACATTCACGCCTGCTCCACCATCCACTATGGCTTGGACTTCATCATAGGCTTTATGGATCAAAGACACATTCATCATATGCGTATGTTGAAATTAGCCTTTTGCATTAGTGGGAGACCCCATTCATCATAGAGCTTCTTGGATAGGACATTCACACCTGCTCCACCATCCACTATGGCTTGGACTTCATCATATGCTTTATGGATCAAAGGCACAGTGATGTTGCGTATGCCATCTCTCTCACCCATCCATACAGAGATATCTTCTATGTCTTCCATAGGTGGAGGGTGATTTGCTAGTTCAATCCATCCTTTGAAAGTCTCTCAGAGATTGGGACAATTCCTTAATAGGATTCCAATGGGAATTGACATAGGGAAATTTAGAATGCAAGAGAATGCGGCACCTTCAAGTTGGCATGGCTGTACATTATGTTGTGGATTTTGTTGCTGGAACAGAGGTTCAAGTACAGTGTCAATACTTGGTGGGGCCAAGTCAAGGATTGGATCTTGTGCTTGCTTCTAAGCCTCAAATTGAGCTTGTTCCTTTTGCACCCATTGTTGAAGTGCTTGAAATCGATCCTTCTCCACTTCTGCATTAGGATATGGAGCTTCTTTTATTTGAGGTTTGGGAGCTAATGTGGATGAGATTGGCTGTTCATTGCTTGGCAGAGGTAGAGGCACTTGTGCTTTCTTTTGAAGAGGTCGTCTTGATTGAATTGGAATATTAGGGCCCTTGGTGGCTTCTTTTTGCCGGTGGGTAATTACATTCATAGGTTGTGATAATATGCTTGCCGGTCCTAGACTTTGATGGTCCACCCAAATAATGCCAATTGGGACATTAAGCTTAGCCTGATTTAATTGTGGGACGTTATTTTTCATGGGACAATCCATACAAGCATGGTCTATGCCACAATCCCTGCAGAGTGGTTTGAAAGTAGCGGGGCTACCACGATGAGGGCACTCTGCAATCTAGTGATTCTCTCCACAACCGTAGCACTTGATTGGCACTCGATATGTGTTGGGCCGAACTTGATTCACATAGACAGGTATTAAACCTTATGCTCATTCCACATAGTACAGTGGGTACTCAACTTCATACTCAAATTGCGAATCCACTTCCTTGGCTTGAAGTTATTGTATTGGAAATGCTGAAGGAGCTAGATTTGGCACTCTTGGATATGGTTGTGGAAGTAATTGTGGAACTTGGGTACAAGAACAGGATTCAGTCTCGGAGCTGGGGGTACTTGTGCAAGTGCCACTTGCTTGTACACTGGGATGGGTGCCAGTTGGTATTGTTGAGGTAAGGGTGGGTTGTTGCACATGTTGAAGATGCAACTATTTTCGTCATGTCCATTGACTATGCAGATGTGGCTACACAATCTTGGTGATGGATTGGTTTGTGCAGTGATCCTCGCTCTTAGGACGGGGCATTCATTTGCTATATGATTGGCCATGCAGTGTGGACACCATACATTTTCTCATCATGGAGGATAAGTCTGAGGGGGCAACTGAGACATGTGAAGCTTTTATTCCATGGCCTGCATCAGTTCTTCTCTTAGCTTCATGGTCATGGCCTCTAGGCAATCTTCATTAGATGTTTCGGCAATGGACTTGGATTTTCCCTTTTAAGAGAGCTAATCTCATGTACTAGCTCTTCCATCATCTCTGCTAGTGTTAGAATCAGTCATGCCATCCTCGATGTCAATGGCCGCCGCATGAGCAGCACTGAATGTTTTGTAACTTTTAATCTTTTTCATGTCTTTGTGGATTTTCTTCCTTAGGCCTGCAAATGAACCAGGCCGTGAGGTAGTTATCGGGGCGCGGGTCACATTTGGCAATTAAGAATTTCATCTTGCCCAAGTACGTGTGTACATCTTCTCGTTGACCTTGTTCAAGCTTGCTTACTTGGAGAGTGGGATCATCTTGTAGTCTCTCCATTTGAAAACGCCTCTTGAATTCAGTTTGCAGCAGGTCCCATGCGGCTCTTTCTTCCATTGAGAGGTCTAGGTACCATTTTGAGGCTTCATCGGTTAAGGCCATGGGGAACCACGCGACCTTGGTTTCATTGGATTGATTCCCCTAGCTCGGCATCATGCGGCATCAAAATGCTAGAGGAATTGGGCTGGATCGCCCCTACCATTGTATTTGGAAAGTTTGAGTTTGCCTAGGGGCCTACCTTGATTGTTATTATTGCGGCCAAAATTGTTGCAAGGGTTAAATAATTTGTTCCCCTTTGCTTTGAGTTCAAGGTCCCCATCATCGCGACAATGGTCTGCCATGTCGTGTCTTGGAGAAGTCAAAGAAATTGTTTGAATTTCAAGGGGGGAATTTGGGACAGAGGGTTGATGGAGGCATTGGCTGAAGCGTAGTTGCATGTAGATTTGTCGAGAGGTGGAATGGGTGCTTCGGTCACAAGTGCGGGTGTTGATGTAGGTGTGTTAGGGGGGTTAGAGATGTGTTAGTGTAGTAGGGACCGCCATGTTAACAATCTGCCTAGGATTGTCCCACGTGAGTAGGGAAATGTGCCAGTGAAGATGGATCATCAATCGGAGGTCACAGTGAAAATTTATGACTAAATTAGTGCAAAAAGGGGCCCACACAGGGGTGCAAATTAGTGAGTGCTAGGGATGCTGAAATGGTGTGCAAAGGGATGGAAAAATGCCCTGTAGCGTGGTGTTTTTGTGTGTGAAAAGGAGGCTCAAAGAGGGCTCAAATTGGGTTCAATTTGGCCGCCAAACGGGCGAGTTACGAAGGGTTAAAGTGGCATGAAATGTGGCCCTTTTTTGTGTGGGGGGGGTCCCTTTGGCCAAAAGTGTGGTGTGAATGGCCCTAAAGTCTAGCTAGGGTAGACTAACTGACCTAGTCTAGTTCATCTAATTGAACCAACTAGTTGGTCTAACTGTTAGTACCTAACCTTGACCTGGTTAGTCTAACTGTTTGTTAATTAAACCTAAAGATCGTTAACCTAGCTAACTGTAGTTAACTAGCCAAACTAATCCAAGGTAAATTAACCTAGGCTAACACTAACCTAACTTCACTAAACCTAAACTAACCTATCTAGGGTTATCTTTAGGGCAGTTTTTAAAAATAAATAAATAAAAATAAACGGGGGGTGTGGTGGCAGCAAGTGGCTAGAGGAGGGGGAGGGGGGGGGGGGCTATCACGAAGGCATAGAAGGAGGTGCAGAGGGGGTGGGGAGGGGAGAGAAGGGTGAGGGGAGAGGGGTGGTAAGGGTGAAGAGGGAGGGGAGGGTTGGAGGGCACCGAGCCCCATAAAGAGGAGTGTCGCCATGGGCACTAGGCGCCGCGGGTCGACGAGGTGAGGCGAGTTGGGTGCTGCCTATATGGGGAGCACTGCCGCTACTATTGGGTGGAGCACTGCTGAAGGGTAGGCATCGCTGCCGATTGGCGACCTGCATAGATGCTGGCCCGCCATCGCCGATTGGTGGGTCTATAGGCCCTTAGGCTTAGCCCTTAGGGGTGAAAGGGGGAGGTGGATCAGGTGGTGGGGGGGGGTGTGGGGAGGGGGGGTTGGAAAGGGTAGGGGGTGGGGGGAGGGAGGGTGGAGAGGGAAGGAAGGTGGGGAGGGGCGGGGGGGGGGGGGGGGAGGTGAGGGCGGGTGGAGAGGGAAGGAAGGGGAGGGTGGTGGTGGTGGAGAAAGGAGCGGGGGTGGTGAGGGGGGGGTGGGGGGGGAAGGAAGTGGTGGTGGATAGGGGGTGGAGAGGGAAGGGGTGGAGGGGGGGGGGGGGGGGGGGGAGGGGAGAGGGAGGGGAAAGGGGTGGTGGTGGAGGGGGGGAGGTGGTGGTGGAAACTTTAAGGACATAAAACTTTGATGGAAATTCAAAGGGAGGAGGAGATGGTTACCTACAACGCTCTCCCAAGTCTTTCTCGATGTAACAAGATTGTTGAGGGCGAATGGACAATGGGTGGATGGCTAGGTTATCGCTACGAGAAGGGCTTGAAATAACTCACCGTGTGAGGATGGGAGTAGAGTGGTGGTTGATGGAGAGGGAGGGGGGTCTTACGTAGGGCTCGGAATGGGGCAGAGGATGGAGGCTAGATGTGGAAGAAGAAGAATGAGGGGGTGGAGTGGGTTTAATAGGAATGGGTGTAGGGTTAGGGTAAAACCCTAAACTCTTCTTGGGCCATAACTTTTCATGGTTAGCTCGGATCGCCTTCTATAAAAAAAATGTTTGAAATTGCAAGCTCTACGCATTGGTGTCCATTATATAGCCTGAATTTTTCATCAAGTGGATTATTTTTAAGAAATAAAGAAATTTTGTTAAGGTAGTAACCCAAGGTTGATGCTTGGGGTTGATATGTTTGACTAGAGTTGAATTTTTTTAAAAACTCTCCTTGCCCTTGAGTGCTATGTTCATGAAAGTTCATAATAGTCTGTTTTTTACACATACTTACATATGTTTACTCGTTACTTGAGACGCTAGTCTCCTCGACAGTGGCACTAAATGTTCACAGGAAGAGCAGGGTATTCTCAGTATGCAAGGTTCTGAGGCTTTTTGTCTCACCTACAGATATATCGGTGTCATCGTTTTTAGGATAAGTGTAGCTTAGGACCTCAGGTCTCGTATTCCGATGAGAGACGTAGGCTTAAGTGGAGTAAGCAAACATAGTGCATGCATGTGTGAAAGGGATGTGCATCATCATGATTGGGGTAATGAAGGCTTTCGCCTTCATTGGTGGTTGAAGAGTTTAGGAGGAGTTTGAGGGTTAGAGGGAGGTTCAGGGTTTAGAAGGAGGTTCTAAGGTTTAGAAGGAGTTCCAGGATTTAGAAGAGTTTCAGGGTTCAGAAGGAGGATCCAAGGTTCAAGGTAGAGTACATGGTGGAGAACTCGTGTCCCTCGTAGATCATGGAGGTCAAGGGTTGAGGGAGTAAGGGTTTAGGGGGAGCATAGGAGTGGGAGAGGAAGAAGGTGTAAGAGCACAAGGGAGGCGAAGAGGGTAGAGAAGGGAGAAGGAGGAGGGAGGAGAAGGGAGGAGGATGGGGAGGAGAAGGGAGGAGGAGGGAGGAGGAAGAGGGAGGAGGAGGGAGGAGGAGAGGGAGAGGATGGGTTGCAAGTTTGGAGGAGAGGGGAGGAGTTGAAAGGTTAGGACATGCTTTTGGATGTGGAGTACAAGGAAGCATGGACACTTGGAGACAATTGCTTGGAATACCAAAGTAGAACTCAACACAATGCCCCAAAGAGTTCAGGCTTCATTCCACTATGGGGTATTTATACAAGTTGGAGAGCTTCTCTCTCTGCATGTAGGAATTGTAAGAGATTCTCTCTCCACATGTAGAACTTGCATCTAGAAGTTACATGTCATGTAGGAGTTGCAAGTAGAACTTGCATGTTGGAGATGCATATTGAGGATTCCTAAGAGAGATTATTCCTAAGTAGAACTTGCATGTTAGAGATGCATGCTGAGTATCCCTAAGAGAGATTATTCCTAGCCTTATGCAAGTACAAGCGGAGCTTTGCCGCTACTCTAAACACACCTTCTATGCTACCTAAGTCCAATTGGCACAGAGACAACAATCAAGCTCATGGACATATTTTAGAAGACATATTCATCATCCTCATCTACCTCTTGAGGGAAGGATATATTTTAGAGATGAGCAATGAGAGCAAAAGTTGGTGTTTGAGTGTCATCTTCTTCTTCTTCACTAGTGGCAACTACAGCCAAGTTAGCATGCTCCTTGGATTGTTGTTTGGAAAGTTTTTGAAAACAATGGTCCTTTGTATGGCCAATCTTCTTACAATATGTACATTTGAAAGGTTTGAATGGATTCTTACCCTTGGAATATAGTGCCTACTCATGGACATCCTTGTGCGTTTGTTCATGATGATCAAGAAGCATTGCAACCATTTCATCAAAGGACATATCCCGTGCTACACAAAGCGCTGGTATGATATCACGATACTGAGGAATATACTCAATGCTGAAAAGGAGGGTAGCCACCTGATCATCTTCCCCAACAGGGGCCTTCAAAGCAGCAAGTTGGGTGATGAGGAATTCCATATGATTCAAATGAGCATTAAGCGAATCTTCATGCTTCATATGAAGCTTAAAGAATTCTTGTGTGAGAAATGCTTTGGAATAGATAACTTTGCTGCCAAACAAGCACTCTAGATTGTTCCACAATTCATGTGTAGTGTCATCAAAATCCAAGTGATGAATAATGTCATCAGACAAACCCAAACCAATGATAGAAAGACCTTTGTCATTGAGAGTTTCTCACGCTAGAATTTTCTTTTCATCAGATATAGGTTTCTTTGTCTTTGCCACTAAACACCTTCAAAATCTTTTCAATGACAAATAATTCATGCTTTGGAATACTCCATGTCTGCTTCAAATGTTACAAGCTAAAGGGCGAGGAGTAAAGGCTAGAATAGTATGGGTTGTAGTAGCAACTCAACTTGCAATCGCATTAGGAAACGGCCAAGAAAAGGCATCGAACCAACTAGAAATAACATAAGCAACAACTCAAGTTGCAATTGGGGTAGATGGTGACATTCTTGACGCATGAATAGCAGCAGTAGCAACACTCTTCAAGTAGGTTGTGTTTTAAAAAATGGGCCCTAAATGGGCAAATTTTGCAAGAGATTGGGGGCAACTGCTATGGTGACGATCCAGCAGGATAAGCCTATTTTTATAGATTTCCCATCCCCCCAATCGGCTGGAATTCTAGGCAAATTTTACAAGAGTTTGGGGCAACTGCTATGGCGATGATCCAACAGAATAAGCCTATTTTTATAGATTTCCCATCCCCCCGATATGGGTATGGTGATGGTCGTTGCAGTAAATCGATGGCGGCAGTCGATGGGATGTGGCCAAAAGACCACGACCGGTGTGATACGAGATGATGACGCATTGTGCGATCTGGAATGGCGACAGTCGGCGGTGTCCTTCCTTGGCATCAATTGGCAAGATGTTGGGATCGTGACGGGTGGTGGGATACTTCTTTGCAATGACTGACGTGATGTTGGGATCGCGATAGTCGGTGGGATACCATTAGGGTTATGATCAGCATGATGTTGGGATCGCGATGGCCAGTGGACACCATTATGGCGACGATCAGCATGATGTTGGGATCGCGACGATTGGGGGGATACCATTATGGCGACGACCGGTAGGATACTAACTGTGGAAAAGAGTAAAAGCAGGAGAGAGTGTTGTGTGGGGGGGGAAGGGTGAGTGAGTAGAGTGCACTTGTGCGGTGCGAGCATGATTGTGAGGTAGCATGCAAGATTATCAAAAAATGCAAAAATGGATCCTAATCACCTGGTGCTGACTGTGTGTGAGCGTGTGGTGTGTTTGACAGGGACTAGTGGGCTTCGGATGTGTCGGGTGAGATGCCTACCATATTGACTCACCTAGACCTGGACTCGATGATTATGATGAATGCAATGTAGGCAGACGTCGTATGGTGGCATAGCATGTAAGGAGCCATGTAGAGGAAGTGTCCAGCTTGTTTTAATGTGTGGCCACTTTGGACCCCCATAACGCTGCTATGAGCTTATGCTCCCAGTCGATACGACTGGCTTCTACTGTACATGTGATGATCTTATAGCATGTTTTGTTGGAGCTCTCGGCCAAGCCATTTGCCCTAGGGTAGTATGGTGTTGACTTCCTATGTACAATCATAAACTCACTAGTCGGGATTGCTATTGTTTCGTTGAGGAAGTGAGTTCCTCAGTCATCACTAACTAACTCCAATGGACATCCAAACTGCGTAATGACTTGTTCATATAAGAATTTGGCAATTCAACCTTCATCGTGGCTCTTCCTTCTACCCACTTGGTGAAGTGGTCGATGGCCAGGATGGTGTATCTGGCCCCGGTCCCCCTAGTTGCTAGGCTTATGGGACCAATGAAATCGATGCCCCATTTTTCAAAGGGTTGGTCGATTCCGGTCAGGGGCATCATGTCTGCCTTGTGTGAGATTTGGATATGCTAGTAGGGGTCGCATCATTTGATGAATTCGATCGCGTCTCCGAAGAGTGTCGACCACCAGAGACCAGCTTGTAGCATTTTACGTTGCAACATCAACAACAAAATGACCTCCTGCAATTCCTACGTGCTGCAACATCAGCGAGACAAAATGACCTCCTGTGATTCTTGAGTGGGCTTCTTCAAGCACATCGATGTATTCATGTTCACACATGCATCTTCGCAGTATGCCATCCTTGCCCATGCGGTATAGTTGGCCTGATATTAGCTGATATGGTGTTGCGCCCTTAACGAGTTTGCATGCTCTATCCTTCTTAAGGGCCTGGCCTAGGGGTAATCCATTGGCCAAGTAGTGGTCAATTTTAGCAGCCCATTCGGGAATGATGTCAAGGAAGAAGAGAGAAGCATCGGGGAGATCATATTCTACTCCCATTGGGGCCTCACCATTTGGGATCCTCAATAGGTGGTCGGCCAGGACATGGGTTTTGCCTTTACATACAATGACTGTGAATTCAAATTCTAGTAGGATCAACATCCACCTAGTGATGGATCCCATCATGCAAGGTTTGTTGACCAAGTATAACAATGCTTGATGGTCCACAAAGAAGACAAACTTGTTAGCCAACAAGTAGTGCCTGAACTTCTTTACTGCATAGACCATGGCAAGACCTTCCCTCTCGGTGGTAGTGTAGTTAAACTCGGCCTTGTTTAGTGTTGAGATATCAAGCTCTACCCCCGATATATCTCCTGGATGACTATCATTTATGTCACCGCCTATGTTAGTTGTACTCGTGGTGTAGTTAGACTACCACGTATGTTTTTGGTTTGGGTTCACATATGAACCACGTATTCTAGGTTTGACATATAGGGTATTTCCCTCTTCTATTGTATGGTTGTTGTTGTTGTGTGCAAAAGTGAAGAAAGGCTTCACCCTCCAACCTTGTGTCCTCTCTCTTTTGTGTGTTGTGAAGAAAGCTGAACTTGAGTCTCCTATCTCTCTCCCTTATTCTTTACATGGTATCAGAGCCTTGTTCGTGGTAAGGAGCTCAAGAAATCAAGCCAAGTTTGTGGTGTCTTGGTAAGAGGACCAGTGTTGCTTTCCTATTTCGAGTTTGGGAGCAAATCTCTGCAGGTAGCACAGCCAGAAGTGCAGGAGTGCACTGTTTCAGATTGAGAGGCCCTTCGCGGTGTGACTTTATTTTTTTGATTTGAGGCCATTTCGGGGCCCGTTTTGAAGGCGGAAGTTCTTCGCAGGCACTCAGAAAAAGGCCCTGTTTTTCGCTGTGCGACCACTGCGCGGCTAGTCGGTGAAAAGGTGCCACAGAAATTGCATCGTATGCCTGTGTGCAGAGATATTGGGAGTTGCAGATTCATGCCTGTTGCCTGTTGATGCAAAATCGTCACTAGGAAGTGACTGTGTGGTGAAATACCACTTTCGTCAGTGTTGAGGATCTGCCCCTGTGAGGCTGTTTGCAGAAGTTTTGCTATTTGCCCTTGTGAGGCATTTGCTGTGTTTACAGGTTGCTGTTGCAATTCGTGATTTGTAAAATGTCTGAGAATCTATCTACCATTGTCAGTGAGAAGCTTGACAAGAACAACTTCCAAGCATGGAAGTTCAGGATGACAAACTTCCTTATGGGAAAGGGAGTTTGGGATTACATCAGTGGTGAAACTGCAGAACCAGTTTTGGGTGCTGCTCCCACTCCTGCTGAATTGAAGGCCTTTAAAGAATGGCATGAAAAAGCCAGAAAATGCTTGTATTGGCTGTCTGTTAGCATTTTAGATTCTATGATTGTGCATATACAGGATGTAGAGACGCCTAAGGAGGCATGGGATACATTGGTGAAGCTGTATAGCACAAATACCAAAGCACGAAAGATGCAGCTAAAGCAAGAGTTGCACAATGTGCAAAGGAAAAATATGAATATAAATGAGTATTCCTTGAAGGTGAAAGGCCTTGCAGATTCTCTTGCCTCCATTGGAGCACCTGTTGATGATGAGGACTTAGTGTCCGTGACCTTGAATGGTCTTGGGAAAGATTATGCACAGTTTCGGACATCCATTGGAGTCCGTGAAACATTTCCTGATTTTTAGGAACTTATTGCTCTCTTGCTGAGTGAAGAGCAAAGGAATGGTGGTTCAGCCACCTCAACTTCTCAAGAGACTGCTTTCTACTCGAATACAGGTAGAGGCAGGGGTAGAGGAAGAGGCCGTTTTGGTGGCCGTGCAGGAAATCAGAACCAACAGCAACAACAGGAAAACCAGTCCTATGGAGGAGGACGTGGTAGTTCTAGAGGCAGGGGGAGCCAAAGAGGCCGTGGTTCATGGCAAAGGAACCAGCAAGTAAATAGCAGCACAGAATGCTATTATTGTGGAAAGCCTGGACACAAGGAGAATACATGCTATAAAAAACAGAATGACATCAAAATTGGGAAGTTGCAGCAAAGCAACTATGCATCATCAAGTGGGCATGGTGACGACAGAAATGAGCACCTTTTTGTGATGCAGCATATGGTTAACTCCATGTCAGGAGATGCTGCAGCTTGCAATGATGTTTGGTATGTTGATTCAGGTGCCTCTAACCACATGACCAGTCATGGTGAGTGGTTTCATGATGTTAGAAATTTGGATAAGCCAGGTTATGTTGAAACAGGTGATGATACTGCGCACCCAATTACGCAGGTTGGTAAAGTGCCATTGGCTATGCAGGATGGCAAAACGAAGTACTTGGCAGATGTACTTCATGTTCCAAAAATCACTAAGAACCTGGTTTCAGTTGGCTAGATGGTTGAGCAAGGTCTGCAGGTTAGATTTAATCCTGATGGATGCTTTGTTGAGGACTTGAAAAATAAGTGCCGCTTGGTTGCGAAAGGCAACAAAAATGGCAGAATGTTCACCTTGGATGTCGATATGCCTGAGGTGAAAGCTGCTATGTTTGCGCATGGGAGAGGTGTCATTGCAGATATTGAGATATGGCACAAGCGCATTGGGCACATGAATATACAAAGGCTAAAATCTATGCAAACGAAAAACATTGTTGCAGGTTTGCCTAAATTCAGAGTTGAGGGAATGCAAAAGGTATGTGAAGCATGCTAAATGGGTAAGCAGGCCAGACATGCATTTCCCAAAAATGCTAAGGTGAGCAGAAGACCTTTGGAAGTGATCCATTCAGATGTTTGGACAACCAAAACTGCTTCTATTGGTGGATGCCATTATTATGTGATGTTTATTGATGACTACACCAGGAAGGTGTGGATTTATTTTATGAAGCACAAAAGTGAAGTGTTCAGCCATTTCAAGGCTTTTAAGGCCATGGTTGAAAAAGAGGAAGGTGTGCATATTAAAGTGCTAAGATCTGATGGAGGGGGAGAGTACTTTTCAGAAGAATTTTGTGAATATCTGAAAGAACAGGGAATTCAAAGGAAGTACTCATGCAAGTCTACCCCTCAGCAGAATGGGGTTGCAGAAAGGAAGAACAGGCATATTGCAGAAGTAGGACGGGCGATCCTAAATGAGAAAAACATGCCTGATTATTTTTGGGCTGAAGCAGTAGCAACTGCTGTTTATATTATGAACAGAACCCCCACTGCAGCTGTCCATGGCATGACGCCTGAAGAAATGTATACAGGTCAAAAACCAGATATTTCTCACTTGAAGGTATTTGGTTGCATAGCTTATGTTCATGTTCCTGATGAGAAGAGAACAAAGCTGGATCCAAAGGCAGAAAAATGCATCTTTATTGGATATGCTCTGCACTAGAAAGGGTATCGCTGTTATAACCCTTCCACCCGCAAAATGCAAGTGAGCAGAGATGTTGTTTTTGATGAAATGAGCAGCTGGTATGCACCAACTGTTATGGTAGGAGATGCAGATGCAGGAAATGGGAATGCTGCAATAAATGCAGAGCAGCAATCTCAAGCCTTGAGTGGACCCATGGAGTCCTCTACTAGTGGATCTAATGCATGGACAGGGAGATTGAGATCTAGTGAATCGTCACATGGCAGTCCTGATAGTGTTGTGCAGGTATCACATAAGGGAAAAGAAAAAGTGGACCATGCTCCAGTGTTTGATGTGTCTGCTGGTAGCTCTCATGTTGATGGAGAGTCAAGCGGCTCTGAAATGAGCCTTGATGAGGAACTTGGGATTCCTTCTGTTGTTACACCTGGTGCAAGGAAAAGCAGGCATGATTTAAAGACTCCTGCAACTGATCCAGTTGTACGGAGGTCCACTTGTATTAAGTATCCAGTTGACAGGCTGAGATATGATGGGTATACAGCACATCACTATGCTTATATGGTCAAGGTTCTAGAGGAGCCAGAGCCCACATGTTTTGAGGATGCAGCAGGGCATAAAAATTGGGAAGCAGCTATGGATGAAGAGATGGCTGCCTTGGATGCAAACCACACTTGGGATTTGATGCCTTTGCCTCATGATAAGAAGGCTATTGGCTGCAAGTGGGTTTACAAAGTAAAGCACAATGCTGATGGGTCTGTTAGCAGGTACAAGGCAAGATTGGTTGCCAAAGGTTTTGCACAGACATATGGCATTGACTATGAGAAAACTTTCAGCCCAGTTGCAAGGATGGCAACCGTGAGAGCAGTAATTGCTATGGCTGCTGCAAAGGGATGGTCTTTGCATCAGATGGATGTGAAAAATGCCTTCTTACATGGTGATTTGCAGGAAGAGGTTTATATGATGCAGCCAGAAGGTTATGAGGATAATTCACACCCCGATTTTGTATGCAGGTTGCGCAAAGCCTTGTATGGCTTAAAACAGGCACCGAGGGCATGGTCAGACAAGATAGGGCAATATCTTATCACTATTGGATTTCAGATTTCCAATTTAGATTTTTCACTTTATGTGAAAAGGACAAACAGAGGGATTGTGCTTATAGTCATCTATGTTGATGACTTGATTATTACAGGTGATAGTGATGCAGACATTAATGAAGTGAAGCTGCTGTTGAAGCAGAAATTTGAGATGAAGGATTTGGGAGAGCTGCGTTACTTCTTCGGCATTGAGGTTATTAGATCCCCGAGTGGGATATGGCTGTTGCAAAGGCAATACGGTTTGGACATGCTGTCCAAATATGGGATGACAGGTTGTAAGCCTATTTCTGTTCCATTGGAGCAGAATGTGAAGCTCAATGCAGAGACAGGTGAGCTTCTTGAAGATATTACTATGTACAGGCGCATAGTAGGTAGCTTGATTTACATGACTATAACCAGACCAGATTTGAGCTATGCTGTGGGGCTGGTGAGTCAGTTTATGCAGGCACCGAGGAAGCCACATTTGGATGCGGCTAGGCGCATACTGTGGTATGTGAAGTCCACATTGCATTATGGACTGTTTTATGAAGCTGGGTGTGCATTACAGGTACATGGATACACAGATGCTGACTGGGCTGGTAGTGTCTCAGACAGGAGATCTACTAGTGGTTTTATGTTTTCCCTTGGGAGTGGTGCCATCAGTTGGAGCAGCAAGAAGCAGCCAACAGTTGCCTTGTCGAGCACAGAGGCTGAGTACAGGGGTGCAGCAATGGCTGCATGTGAGGTAGCTTGGTTACGGAAGCTACTTGCAGATATGGGACAGTCAATTCATGCAGCAGTTGTCATTCATTGTGACAACATTAGCAGCATCATGCTTGCTAATAACCCAGTTTATCATGCTAGAACGAAGCACATTGAGGTGCATTATCACTTTGTGAGAGAGAAGGTTCTAGCTGGTGAGATTGATCTTGTCTATGTCAGCACTGAGGAGCAGGTGGCTGATATTTTTACGAAGGCATTGGGTACCAAGAAGCTTCGCAGATTTAGGAGCTTGCTTGGTGTACGTGAGATGGATTTGAGCTTGAGGGGGAGTGTTGAGATATCAAGCTCTACCCCCGATATATCTCCTAGATGACTATCATTTATGTCACCGCCTATGTTAGTTGTACTCGTGGTGTAGTTAGACTACCACGTATGTTTTTGGTTTGGGTTCACATATGAACCACGTATTCTAGGTTTGACATATAGGGTATTTCCCTCTTCTATTGTATGGTTGTTGTTGTTGTGTGCAAAAGTGAAGAAAGGCTTCACCCTCCAACCTTGTGTCCTCTCTCTTTTGTGTGTTGTGAAGAAAGCTGAACTTGAGTCTCCTATCTCTCTCCCTTATTCTTTACATTTAGTTGGTAGCTCGCAAAGTATATTGGGTAATCTAAATTATGCTCCCCGGGTTGTGGGCTAACACACATTCGATGGCAAAGTTAGAGGCATCAATATGGACATGGAATATTAAATTCCGATCAAGTGACCTCAACACTGGTGTGGTGGCTAGAGCTAGTTTGAGGGTTTCAAAAGATGTTTGGCATTCCTTGGTCCACTCAAAGGATACTAGCAATTTGTATAATGGGCAGGCTATGTTCGCATAGAGCAAGATGAATCTTCGGTAATATCCCATGTGGCTAGTAAATCATTGGACTCCCTTGGCATTGATGGGGGGCGGTAACTCCAAGATGAGTTTGATTTTATTATGGTCCGTAAAGATTCCATTTCAAGACACTATGTGGCCCAGGATGACACCATGTTTGAACCAAAACTCGCACTTAAGGGGGTTGAGAGATATGCGGATTTCTCGAGGATGAGCCTAAGGTACTTCAGGTGTCATCCCACTTCGAGTTTACGCAGATGTTGTCCAATAAGACTTCCATAAATTCCCTCAGATACTCCTTGAATACCGTAATCATCATCCATTGGAAGGTAGCAAGGTCATTGGTTAATCCGAATATCATCACCCTAGCTACATATACACCCCATTTGGTTGCAAAGGCAGTCTTATGTTGATCTTGTGGGGCGATCAACACTTGGTTGTAACCTGAAAATCCATCTAGGAAGCTATATGCTTTCTTTTCGGCTACCCTTTCTAGAACATGTTTCGTGAATGTTAAGGGGTAGTGGTTACATCTTGTGACAGCATTAAACTTTTTCAAATCCACGCATACTCTAATTTTTCCATTTTTCTTTAGGACTGTCATGATGGGTGATACCCGGTCCGTATGCTCAATCTCATAGATGAATCCTACATCTATGAGTTTTTGGATTTCCTCCCTCATTGAGTGTGTATTTAGGATTCATAGGGTAAGGGCATTGCCATACCACCCTGGCATCATCCAACATGGGGATTGTGTGCTGCACTACTATGGCAAGCACCCCTTTCATGTTAGTGTACTTCCAAGCCATGCAATCCTTGTAGTCCTATAGGAGAGCTATTAAGGCATTCTCCTCGTTGGGGGTGAGGTCATCGACAATGAATATGGGTTGTGGGTCTTGCCCTTTCAGGGCTAGGTTTACCTCCTTGACCAGGGCTGGCCCGTCATACCCTTGAGAACAACCATCCTCCCGAGACCTTTTGGCCTATTGGTGTAAGATCTTATGATCTCGAATCATATAGGCCTTGTAGTGGGCTGGTACCTGCCGTAGGTCCTCTTTATCTTTAGTTTCCTCCTCCTTCTCTGCCTAAGCAGTGGTCTTTTTGGCCTTAGCCTTGCCTTTGGATACAGGGGATTTGGGACCCTAAGGGGGCTCTTCCATTACGCTTATAGAGCCGATAGGGGTAGTTACCCTACTTGCCCTGTTTCCCCAGTTGGAGGAGAACTGAGCAGTCGTGGCACCTACGTAGGACAACCAGTGAAGATCTGATTTTACCCTCACGGTTCCCTTGCTTACCTCTCGGGGTTTGAGCATGTTAAACATTCTTAGGGGAACCATCGAGGTCAGACCCTTGAGTTCTAGAGTGGTGATATGAAACCCTACTCTTTCTAGGACATCTATATTAGCTAAGATGTGCATCTAGTTCTACTAGAATTTTGGCTCGGGGAGAGGTGCATACCAAAAGTTGTCAGACTCCTTCTTATCCTCTTCCTTGTCACAGGGTTGGAATAGCTTCATGGAGGTGGATCGGGTGGTGGTGTTGGACTCTACGGTAAAGAGGTGTCCTGACAATGGGTGGGCCTTGTAGGTGTGTAGGTCCACTCTCATGTTCTGCTCCTCATGCCGCAAGTAGATGTTATCATTACACTAGTCATGCACGATTCTAGCTTCGCAAGAAGAGCCTACCTAGGATAGCTTCATATCCTGGCTGTCGAGTGAAGTTCATGACCACAAACCTGATGGGGTACGTGAATCCAAATACCTTAGTGTTTATGCCAGTTAGCGCTCCCAGGGGTTCGGTAGTTCCCTTATCAACTAACTTTACTACCAGATGAGTCTGCTTGAGTGCGGGTTTTTCCCATTTCACCTAGCATTCCTTGGTACAGACACTCACTCCTACTCCCCTATCCAGGATGGCTTCCACCTTCTGGTTTTGATAGACTATGGGGATAGAGGCATCTGTGTCATCAACCTCGAAGTACTGGCCTAGCTTGTTGATGGGAATCTTAGGTAGGTTCTGCCCCTTCTCTAGCATATTAGGGCTGGTAGGGGTTGGAGGTAAGAATGGTCTGTTCATCCCATTGGACAAATCACACCATAGGATGGGATTTCCTCTTAGCAAGGAAGCGATCGGCATTTTCACCTCTATCGATAGGAAACCAGCCGACCTGACACTGTCGCAGGGCTCTGGTGAAGCTTCTTCCTCCATGGACAACATGTCCTTGAGGCCGTATAGTTCTCCTTCCTCCTAGAGGTTATGTGACACTAGGTCTTCCTGGAACATCTTTTGCATCAGATCTGGGGCTTCTGACAGCTCAAAGCTGAGGTGTTCCTCTTCCTCCACCCTTTCCTACACCTTGAGCGATTTTGCCCCTTAGTGGCCCATCAGGAGGGCTAGATGAATTGTATCTGACCCCCTACCTTTAGTCGATGGTCAAACTTCTCTTGGAAATCCCATACCAAGTTTTGGGCATCCTTTATGTATTGTTTTGGAGATAGGTCTCCTTATAGGAGGGTGAGGGTGCTAGGCCTTGGGCCTGCACTGGTTTGTTCACCTTTGGGATCAAGGGCACCTTAGGGGCACCTCAGGATTAGGATCACCCTGGATGGAAGATTGTTCGGAAGTAGAGGACGTGGCAAGAGTAGCTATCTCCTCATCAGAACTGTCCTAGATGAGCACCTGGTCGGAACTGTCACCTACTCGAATGGCCTTCTTGGATCAAGTTAGAGGAGATGGGGGAATCTTAGGGCCAAGCAATGGGGATCCCTTACTCTTCCTTTTGAGCTTCCTCATTGCTTTGCCTAATGCCTTGGCTTGCATCCTCGTAATGACTTGTAGTGGCACTGCCAGCCACATGGCCTTATTCAATGCTAAGCGAATTGAGGCTGGTGCTCTTTAGCAGGATGATTGGGGTGATTGGTCTCCTTGTGGGATAGTCCTGGAATAGATGCTCGATTCCACATCCTGCACATAAGGGGGTGGGTTTGGTCATGGTTAGGGTAGTGGGGGTACGATCCCTGAATGGACAATCCTTCAAGAAGTGTGGGCCTTGGCATTTGAAATAGGACACTGGAGGGTTTGAAGTACCTCGGTAGGGGCATTCACTTGCTCTATGGGGACCCTGGAAGGTGTAACATTGGAGCAAGGGTCTTCGAGAAATTGAGTTTAGATCTCTCGCCCTTGCATTTATGGGGGCAGTTTGGAATACGGGAACCTGTTGATCCTCTGGCAGGAGGTAGTGGATCAGGGTACCACTTCCCTCCTCGTAGGGGTAGTAATCATGAGGTCCATGATCAGGATCCGCATCTCCTCCTAGTCATTGGGCAATTCTTCTACCAACACTTGATTGACTCGAGCTATATGAGGTAGCGGGGGCTGCGGACCCAATATAGGTGGTGATAGTAGAGTTGGCTGAGTCTTGTACTAGTTGGAGCTAGCCACGAGGCCACTTTGAGAGATCTGGGGGTTAGGTGGGGCTGTTAAGGCTAATGGGGGTCTCATTTGATACATGGGTTGGGGAAGGGACCTCAAAAATCGACATTGGGAGGTATCATGATTTCCCCACCTATGGTAGTGTGCGCAGGAGAGTGCCGACCTTGCCCTTAGGCATGGGCACTCATTGGAGGGGTGGTTGACATTGCATACCCCACACCAGACATTGTCTCTCCATGGAAACAAGTGGGGGTTGCTCAGCACCTCCTTGGAGGTTCCTGTCCTCCACTGCTGGCCCTCCACTGCTGGCCTAGCTGATCCAACAAATTAGAGGCTAGCTCGCTCATATCCAAGCCTTTGGGTTCATTAGCCTCCTTCTTAATTGACTCTACACTAGAGGACCTAGCCAATGGAGCTATTTCTGAGGGGGTTGGGGCTTTATCCAAATTCACCTTATCCATCATGTTGTCACATATATGGATGGCCACCTTGTTGCATAGATCAAAGGAGGTAGGGTTCATCACCATGAGGTGGTCGTGCAGCTTTGGGTCTGCCAACCCGATAAGGAAGCGAGACAACAGTCGTTCATCACTCATCCACTTGTATGGTTCACAGCAGGAATTGACGTGCTTGATCCTGGCAATGTAATCCCTCAGAGATTCCTTATTGTTCTGTTTTACACCATACAATTGGTTGATCGGGATCCATTTATGACCGCTTGGAGCAACCCCACAATAAAGGCCTTTCTCAATGTCTCCCAGCTGATCTTTTCTTTTGGGGTGAGAGCCTTATATCATTGGCTTGCTTTGCCATCTGGGCTAAGGCCAAACACATTGCCTCATCAATCAACACCGTCTGAGCGGCTAGCAGAGGTGATGTTACTGTGGGCCTGATGGGGTGCAGGGCTGGCCTTAAGCTGGCCCAGGTTGTGGTCGCCACATAGTTGCTGGTACCGACATTGGAACAGAGGTGCCAAGGCCTACATTCATTGGTGCAACCAGTATGGATGGGAAGGGATGGACCCTCAAAGGAGGTGAGTCCTCAGGCATGGGAACTTTAGTTCTATGCAGCGAGTGGTAGGGTGGAAATTGTGGTGCCCCATAGTTGATGAAGGCTGGTGGCACCGGGGTTGTTAGAGGTTCATAAGGCACTCCACCTTAGAAGCTCCTAGTATCCCCTCGGCTGGGGTCTTGCCTTCGGAATTCCCTCATCCATGGATCTTCATCATCCATGTTTTCCCATTGGGAAGTTCTGACAGAGGCGTAGGGTCCTAGATCGGCGAAGGTAGATTTCGTCCCACGGCTGTGGCTCGGGAGCTGGCTGCTGCTGGCCTTCCCTCCCTGGGGACATGCCGGCAAAGGGGTTCTCCATGTTTGTCAACTCACCATCTATTGTATCAATTTTACAATAATCAATTTTTTTATTCTCCATACTATCTGCTTTTCTCTCTTGCATACGAGATCCTGTCATCTGTTGAGCACAGACGTATTGTTTTGTTACAATTATTACTTAATTAATTTGGGAGTATGCATTGATGGTAGTGTTGTGATATTTTGTGACAATGTGAGTAGAATCATGTTAACAAAGAATCTAGTGTATCATGCAAGAACCAAGAATATAGAAGTCCACTATCACTTCATAGAAGAGAAAGTGATTATACTAGTGAAATAGATTTGGTCTATGTAAAAACTAATGAGCAAGTGGCTGATGTCTTTACCAAGGCATCAGGTAAATATAAGTTTTGAGTATTTCAGAGATGCTTTAGGCTTGTATGATGTGCAATCTCATGTTGATCTTGAGGGGGAGCTTGCTAATGTATATATACAGTATGTTGACAAAATATGAAGAGGGGAGAGGAGAAGAGTGGAGATGAAGAGAGAGGGAACAGCTAGAGAGCACACCACAAATGACTAATTGTACACTAGATTTAGTTGAAAATGTAGAATATATACAAACCCTTTTAGGGTTAGGGTTAGGGCATCTAACCCTTTCTTTTATATCACTCTATATGTGTTACTGCTATGCACATGTAATCACATGATGTTGAGCTGATCTCTCGACACCTTCCCTCAAGATCAACATCATGAAGTAGGCCTTCCCTCAAGATGATGATCTTGGGAAATCGAATAAGGACTGAGCATTACATTCCATCACACCCCTTTAATGGAAAGAGCTTGTCGATGTTTATCGATAAGCTCTTTACCGAGTGGTTTGGTAAAGATGTCTGCAACATTCTCTTTGCTATCACAATGCTACAATGTGATGTCACCAAGTAACACTCTTTCCCTGATGAAGTGCTCTCTAACATCAATGTGCTTTGTCTTGGAGTGATGCCACTGCGATGAGTGGTAATTAACAACACTAAGCATAATTGAGATGACTAAATAATCATGAAGGAGCCACCATGTCAGTGATTGGTAATTAAACCGCATGCATGTCGGTGACTAGTGCACCTTGGGCACCGCCTATGGATCATGAATGGGCAACATTGCCCGTGAAATGGGCAAGATTTCCCATGTCACATATGCATTCAATGCACCCTTTGATCACATACAAGTCTAATGGTCTTGTCCAAATAATCACGAAGGAGCCACCATGCCCATGATTGGAAATTAAGTGGAAATCACATTGCATGCAAGCTCGGTGGTGCCATCACTACCGCATTCGAATAATCAAAATTTGAGCTGCCAATTATTCACATGCCACCCATCCAAATAATCATGAAGGAGCCACCATGTTGGTTGCTAGTTAACTGCACTTTACCTAATCACATGCACATCAAATTTTTAGTGTGGTAAAAGGAAACTAATTTAGCCTCCAATTTGAGCCTTAGATAACCACCATGGTGGCCCTCACTTGGGCCAGCCCACCGTAGTGGCATTCACTCTATTTAGGCCTCCACTATTCCATTTCATTCACCACTTTTGACTCCTTTCATTCTTTTGTCTTCACGATTTTGTCTAATTACTCATTCACCTTTTCTAACTCCCTTCACTTTCACCTCTTGACCTTTCTCTGTTGCACTCTTCCTGTAATCTCTCATAATGGATCCCCTTGGACACACTAAGCTCCCAAACATGTCATCCTGCTCCTCCATCTCTGCACAGTCTGAGAGCATCTCACACAATTTGTCCTCCCCCTATACACATTGCAAGAGCTTCTGACATAATCTTCCCTCCCCCAGTCTTGAAATCATGACATGCAAGGGCTCCTCACACAATTGTTCCTCCCCTAATCTTGAAATCATGACATGTGAGAGCTCCTCACATAGTCTTCAAAAGCCCAATTTGGTTCTCTCTCCAACTTCACCACATTCATAGATGAAGTAAATGTGAAGGATGGATACATTGTATGGCAAAGTCAGAAGATAAACATAAGTGAAAACATGATTGAAAAGGCTCTAGGCATTCCTAGAGGTGACTTGCAAGCACAATTCTTAGAGAAAACATGGAAGAGAAATTATCTCAAATCTTTATGCCCCAAGACTCAGATTAGTGCAGATGGTTGAGTTAAGGTTTTGAGCTTACCAAAACTGATGTTTAGGATGTGTTGAAATAGACAAGGTAGTACTTTCCTGATACGATAGGAACTATGAAGTTCTAGTACTTATGCAACAATAGAGCAATTGATTGGATGTACGGTCTCTTTCTCAAAATCGATGTCCAAGAGTGTGATGATGACTAACTTGAAGAATTGTAAGGATGGCAAATCCAATTTTCATCCTAGTCAATCAGAGTTACTATGCACCTGATGGGGACTTCCCTCAAATTAGTTTTTGAGCAATATGATACGAGTATGAATTTTCTACATATGAAAACTACCAATGATGCAGCAAAGATAGTGCTATGTGAGAGAATGCTCAGGGAGGGTGTAGAAGCCAAGGTGGAGGAGGCAGAAGCAAAGGCCTTACAAGCACAAGAGCAAGCTAAGACTACTACAAAAATGGCCAAGATGGAAAGACATAAAAGAGAAGAACAAAGAAGTGCATCAAGATACTGTATTTGCAGCTTGATGATGTTAGAATGGATGGGGACAAAGCGAAGCAAGAGCTAGTAGGGATTAAAAAAATTCTTGAAGATCATAGAGACAACAAGGAGTATCTTTAACAATGGGTCTGCAAAATGCAGAATGCATTGAACATTGATGAGACAAAATGGTAGAGCAACTCAAAAGGGAGAATGCAGAAACTAGAGCATTTATGTAGGAGCTACCAGAGATCTTCTAGTCTAGGAAGGATACAAGGAATTATACAAGCCCTACCAAAATTGCACATTCTTTTTGTCTTCTCCACCATGGCTACTCTCTGCCTAAGAGTGGTTTCATTAATAATTGAATAGGTACATCTCATACATTGAGATCTTTTAGCTACATCTAGTCACTTGGAGGTCTTTTAGGTATATCCGGTCACTAGGAGGATGGGCTCTTCTCGTTCCTTTCCTCCAAGGGGCTAGTTCCACATTTTACTTTCTGCTTTGAGCTCCCTTCACCTTGTCACTTTGAGCTCTTTGGGCTACATCCACTCCTTGATGGGAGAATCAGCCCTAATGGGGGGATCGGCCCTTTTTCTCAAGGCTCAAGCTTGGGCTTCTTCCCTTCAAGCTCCCTTCTTTTAGGGGACTATGATGTGTGCAGATGGCAGACCATGTGCCTTACCCTACTACATTTGCTTTAACTATTGTGGCTATCAATACCACACTCTAATCTTGTGCATTAGTAAGCTATTTCTAGATTCTATCCTATCTCATCTTGAGGGTGTGGACGTGCTCCTGTAGCACCTCTACTTGATGCTCACTTGCTATAAAATAGCTCTATCTGATTCTTTCAACTGCTGCTACTACAAAATATCTCTATCTGATTCTATCAACTACTGTTGAACCTGGCAAATTGTCTAGCAACTTTGTATTAGACCACTTCCAAGAGATCCACTCTATGTTGGGTTTTAGTCAGGATAGAGGATTGCTTTTCAAAACTTTCAAGAGCCATGGCAAGCTTGCACAATGGTAATATAGAATAAGACATTGTTATGATAGGATCGCAACCACCATAGTGGTAGTACAGAATAAGTGGTCTCACAATTTAGGATCATAACCAACATGGTGGTAGTACAGAATAAGTGGTCACTTGGTTGCATATGATATATGGGCCCTTGAGGGGCAAGGGCCATATCCACATGCTGCTGGACATATAGGGCACATTAATATGTCCCTTGCCCCTAAAGGGGACCCCTCAAGGGCCATATCAACAATTGCATTTATTTTAGGATCAACCAGTGCTGTGGTTGGTTGCACATGATACATTATCTAGAATTAACTACCACTAGTGTAGTGGTTTCCTTCAATTATTACAAGATAAATGGCATATAATTCATTCGTTCAAGATTTTTGGTCACCATCCCAGTGGTTTTACAAGATAGGTTTTGTGGGATTTACTAAAACAAGCACGGTGGGTTTGGGATTTACTATATAAAAGCCAAGCATAATGGTTCTAAAACAAGCACAGTGCCAATTTATTTACATAAAACAAACACAATGGCTGTAAAACAAGTGCAATAGTTTGGGATTTACTAAATACAAGTTGATTGCAAAAATATTTTTCATTTTTCTAGGATCAGTGGTATACATTTTCCTTAGAATGCTTTTTCTTGTACTGTCTTAGTTGTCCACTACTCCAAGGCACCCTCATGCATGTCTAAATCCTTTTTGAAGACACTCTTACCCTTCTTTCATCTAGGCATAACTTGTAACTGGAACTTAATAGCTCTTACTAGGTGAGAGGACACAAATGTTTGCAGACTCCTATGTAGCAACTCATAATTATGGCCTCTCTTGGATGTTTTTTTGTACCAGATAGCTCCAACTACTACATTGCACTTCTTGTAGATTTTTTTCCAATGGTCCATGAATGCTTCCTAAACCTTGTTCTTGGGCTTGGTGTGTTGCAACATAAAGTATGGGTCATCTTCCTTGTTCTCCCTAGAGTTAGTGACGACAACCGCAAAGTTATCCCCCTCTTATAGATAGACATTGAGGTCATCAAAACACTCCCCAAAATGTGGTGAGTCATCATTTGTCTCTCCATTGTTTGTCACTCCATCTTCACATAGAGGTAAACCTTGAACTGCCTCCCATCTCTTTATAGTTGCAATGTCCTAATGTTTGTGATGATCCCCTGTGATGCATGCACTACAAAAACAAGAAAGTTTTCTTGTTTTGAGCACGTGGTTGTTTGAAAAGCCCCATATGCTGTGCAAACTATGAGTTTCTTTAATGGCCTCACAATTGTGTCCAGTTCTCCTTTGTACTTCATTGACTTTCACTTCATGGAACACTCTGGGCACAACACTATTCCTGAGGCTTTGTTTACTATATGTTGATTGTGCCCCTATGAAGCTGTGAGCCATGTTATAGCATCATGGGCATCAATGAGCTTTTCTTGAGGGCAAGTTAATTGGTGTCTGAATAGATCTCACTTAAAATCAGCACCACATCCATCATGTTCCCCTTGCCATGGCTAAACCTGAAGAAATTCCATGTCATGTTAAGACCGACTAGGGATTTAACGCTTGAGACAAAGCAAAATCCATGAGCTAATTTAAACTTAGAGGAAGCACCATCTGACCACCCAATGTTGTTTTATATTTTCTTATACATGGGGATCATCATTTTTTATCCATTCCCAATGCAATTAAAATCATGCTACACAAATAACATGTTGTGTTCCCTATAATCCAAAATGTAGAAATGGTGTCTGTGTTGCATTGATGTGGACTTTGAGTTAGCAAGAAGATTGGCATCAAAATACAAGAATCAAGAAAATGACTCTACATGGTATCCACTAGAATTAATATCTACTTGTTGTACCAATGAGCACTTTGTATCTCATCTTGTCCTTGAAATGAGTAATTTTTTGCAAAATCTATGACAGAGATAATAGTGTCATGGGAAAAATTGGCAAGGCAATTCCTGAACTGCTTATCTTGCTAGTTGGTCATGAAATTGTGAAGCATATATTTTGGAATGGATTGAACCAAGTGCTCTACAAGCTCCCATGACTGTGTGCTCTTATACAACATAGTTAGGGGAAATGGAAATGGGGAAACAGGGAATGGAAATGGAAACGAAGACATTTTTGGGTTTCTAGGAGGGCTGAAATTGGGAAATGCCATGTCATCAAGGGGGGTTTAGAAAAAAGTATTTTGAGCTAAGCACACATAGATTTAGAATGCTACAACCTATAACCTACCTGTAACTTAAAACATGGTGCATAACATGTACCACAATCTACAAAATTGCAAGTTTGAAGATAAATCATAGTAGAACTTAGACCTATCACCTTAGAGTAGTGAATGAGGAATAAATGACAAATCTAAAATCAATGAGAAAAGCTAAATAGTAAATATTGACAAGTTACAAAATGCCAATATTGAATATAAGGCCCAAAGTTTCAAACTTCATCTATGGCTCAAAGTTTCAAACTTCATATATGTTGAAACTTGAAAGTATAACATCCAAAGAGCCTAGGGTATAAGCCTTAAAGCCATCCCCTACATCAATGACGATATTATCAAAATCTAGAATCCAAAATCTAGATAACTCAATCCTCAAACCCATCCCGCTCCTCCTCCTCCTCCTCATCATCATCATCATATGATGCCTTCTCCTCCTCCTCCTCCTCCTCCTCCTCCTCCTCCTCCTCGTCATCATTAGTAAGGGTGTCATCAAGCTTATGAAAACCAATAAACTTGGCATGCATGTACTCATATCTCATCTTGTTAAGCAAATACAAGTTTGCATTAACAAAGACAAGAGTGTTCACCCTTTGTTCTTTGAGATGATTCCTCTTCTTTGTATGGATGTGGGCAAAGCTACACCACATGCACTCACAAGATGAGGAGCTACAACCCTAGCTGACAATCCAAATGGCAAGCAATTAGAGCTTAGGGGAATCAGCTCCGATCACCTCTAGGCTTGCCACAAACTGCTTAAGTGTAGGTCTCATTTCAATGAGTCTTCAAAGCATCAGATAATTGTATGCAAACCTTGGCTCCACATACTTCAAGATCTCCTGGCTTGCAAACTTGCAGTACAAGGAGAGAGAGAAAAACGATGGCATGTAATAAATGCAACTATCTCTCTTCCATCATCAATAACATGTTTTACCCAAGGCAATTTGACAATGTCTTTCAACAAATTGTTTAAACAATGGGCAATACAAGAACTCCATTGATTGTGAGGATACTTTTGCTCCAATAGTGCACCTTCAACCTTGTTGGTACTAAAACAAGCTACACAACGTTGAATGGCCCCACATATTCCACTGCATCTGCCCACATCTGCATTAAAACATTTGCTATTTTTTGTTGTACTCCACACTCTAAGAGTGTATGTAGAGAGAAGATCCTCTACAATATGCCGAAATGCCCTCAAGTGAGTGACTCTGCACATCACTCCAACCATCTGCAACCAATGTGACCCCGTACTTATGCCATTTCTCCTTCACAAGCTAAATAACTTCATTAAATGTGTTCACTACATCTTCTAGAAGCTTTCCCCTCAATGCATCAAAAGTGGGAGGGATATATGTGCGCCCAATTGCTATAATTTCAGCCACCATCTCCATGAAATAAGAAGATCTTGCAACATTGAAACTGATCCCATTCTAGTTTTAAAAAGGGGCCATGGCTGCATCTACCTGTGCCTTCCCTTGTGGATGTCATGGTATCTATGCCTTCCATTGTTGATGTCATGGTGTACAGGGTACTTTGCCTACGTGCAGGTGGGCAAGATGAAGGAGACACTAGGAGTAGAACCTATAGCTCCAAGTATATAAGTTTCCTTTAGCCTCTTCATTTGGCTATGTTGCCTTATGAGCTTACTTCAAGCTTCTGTTGCAAGATTTGCAATGGCCACACAAACCTTCAACACTCAAAATGAAGAAAACTTTAAAAAGAAAAAAACTTCAACACCCTCAGCAATTAAACCTCCACTCAGAAACCTTTGCATATACACTCCATTGAAGAATCCACACTCAAAACTATCAAGAGAATGAGATATCCTAGGCTCTAATACAATGTTAGCATTCTAGGATCAATGTGTGTGTGTGTGGGGGGGGGGGGGGGAGACTTTACAACACCCCTTTGCAAAGTGAAAAGACAAAAGAGCGAAGCTAGACAATGAAATAGGACTAATTGCATTAATGGAAAAGTTCGTACAAGTATGGGTTGTACTTGTAAGGAGAAGCAACATTGCAGCAGCGTGGAGGCGACATAGTCAACATGCAACAGTCAAGGCAAAGCTAGGTGCTAGGACTCAGGGAGTATTATGGTGCAACAACAGTACGGGACTGTGTATATAGCCAAGGAGATCTTAGTTCATAGGGCGACAAAAGCAACGGGTAGGATTAAGGGAACCACAGTGGCCTGGAGTAATCATAGCTCTACGGAGACCATAGGAACTGCAATGTAGTGTAGCCACAAATTCATCTTAGATAGGCTAGCAAATTCAACAGTTGGGGAGTACGTAGGCTCGGGAAGTGGGTAAGTTAGAGGCTTGAATATGCAAACTATGATGGGTATAGAATATAGTCAGGTAGAAAGTGTGGGGAGGGTCAAAATTAAAGGTAAATTTTATCACTATAATAGGCTTTAGATTTGCCCATTCTAATAGGCTTTAGTTCTAACCAATCTAATAGTTTTTAGACTTAACAAATCTAATGTAGGTAGAATTAACCAATCTAATATAGGAGAAATTATAAATTTATAAGGAAATTTAATAGAAAGGTGTAAATAGTTTAAGGGAAAAAGGGGGGGGGGGATTAAGGGAAATTTTATCAAGGAATTTAAGAGAAGAGTGTCATGAAAGGATCTCTATTAGTTAAGGAAAAATAAAGAAAAATAAGGAAAATTTAAGGCAAGTTAAGGAAAATGAGAAAAAATAAGGAAAGATAAGAGACAATTAAGGAAAACAAGAAATAATTAGGGAGAATAAGGGAAAATAAAGGGGGATTAAGGAAAAAAGGTAACAGGAGAAATGATTAAAAATAAGAAAAAAAAGAAAAATCTTAGGGAATATGATTTTAAAAAAGGGGGGAATTAGGGAGAAATTAAGGGAATAATAAGGGAGTTTGAGGGAAAAGAAATTAGGGAAATTAAGGGGGGTTGTCGAGGGGAGCCCTAATGAGCAAGTGGCAAAAACCAATGGAGGAAGGGATAGTAAGTGTGTGTGTGTGTGTGTGTGTGTGTGTGTGTGTGGAAGACAAGACAACCCCTTTTGCATAGTAAAAAGACAAAAGAGTCAGGGTAAAGAATAGAAGGAGAACATTATAGAATTAAGGAAGAGTTTGAGTATGTAGGTAAAGCATCTACGAAATTGCATAAAAAGTATATAAGAGCTTTGATAAGAAATGATAATAATGTTATTGAAGAGGAGAGTTTGCATACCTGCAACCATCCAACAAGAAAACATGGTAAGAACTAGCTTAACTGTAATTGGGAAGACAGGTGTCATAAACATCCCTCCCTTGTTATTAGGGTCACAATAAAACAGTGGCTTAAACACAGACTTAAATAGCTTGATGTAGACTCTAAAGGTTTTTAAAAAGGGGCCTAGAGAGAATTTGAAAAAAATAAAAAAGGATTCAAAAAGTTAGTTTTAAAAAATTAATAAAAATAATTGGAGAAAAATAAATTGAAATTAGGGAAAATTATGGGGAACGAAGAGGAAAAAATTGGAGAAATTTGGTTAAAGATGCGAGAGAGAGAGAGAGAGAGAGAGAGAGAGAGAGAGCTTTAAGAAAGAAATTGAAAAAAAATTAGGAGGAATTAGGAAAAATTAGGAAGTGTTTGTGAGATAGAAGGAAAAGGAATTAGAAAAAATAGGAAAAGGAAAAATTTAAAAATTAAGTCGATGCAAAATAAAAAGGAGAATAGTAAGTGTGTGTGTGTGTGTGTGTGTGTACCCACCTTTGCCCCAGTCGGATACAACACACTAGGTGATGAGAGTATGTCATCACCTAGTGTAAAGACCTATTGTCTACCCGAAAAGGACTAGTAATGTTTTAGAAGTGTCAAATAAGTAGTGGAAAAAGAGCAAGAGTAGTGCTTGAGTAAGACATGAGATTTTGGAACAATGGGAGCTGTTGGTTTTACAAGTAACCAGTGGAAAAAAGAGTTCATATGATAGCCATAACAGGGATGAAGTGGGCTAATCTAAGAATTGTTTGGGGTGGAAGACTTCTTAGAAAGAAGAAAAAACCAAAAGAAAGAGAAAATTGCTAGGCGAGCAATGAAGTGAGTCAAAAGGCAATGCCATGATGACTTAAATGTAATAAGTGCAACCATCTAAAGATGCTTGGGATGATGGAGAAGGAGCCGAAAGAGGGTTGTTGAGAGCTTTTGATTGGAGCAAGACATCGCATGAAAATTTCTAAAAGGAAAACAAGACACAAGTTAGAGAAAGGAGTCAAGAAGCCAAAAAAGGCCTTAATGACTTAAGTGTAATATGTGCAACCATCCAGAGTTACAGGGGAAAGGACGTGTGTGGAAGACAAGACAACAACCCCTTTTGCATAGTAAAAAGAAAATAGAGTCAGGGTAAAGGATAGAAAGAGAACATTATAGAATTAAGGAAGAGTTTGAGTATGTAGGTAAAGCACCTATGAAATTGCATAAAAAGTATATAAGAGCTTTGATAAGAAATGACAATAATGTTTATGCAAAAAAACATTTTTGCAAAAAAAAATGGAGCTTGGTGAAGTCCTAATAAGCATCTCTTTTATTGAAGAGGAGAGTCTGCATACCTGCCACCATCCAACAAGAAAACATGGTAAGAACCAGGTTAACTTTAATTGGGAAGACAGGTGTCATAAACACCCCTCCCTTGTTATCAAGGGCACAATAAAATAGTGGCTTAAACATAGACTTAAACAGCTTGGTGTAGACTCTAAAGGTTTAAAAAAAGCAGCCTAGAGAGAATTTGAAAAAAAGGAAAAATGATTTAAAAAGTTAGTTTTAAAAAATTAATAAAAACAATTGGGGGGGATAAAGTGAAATTAGGGAAAATTATGGGGAAGGAAGAGTTAAATATAGGGAAGAAAATAGGAGAAAAGGGGTTAAAGATGTGGGGAGAGAGAGAGAGAGATTTAAGAAAGCAATTTTTTTTTTTTTAAGGAGCAATCAGGGAAAATTAGGGAGTGTTTGTGAGATAGAAAGAAAAGGAATTAGAAAAAATAGGAAAAGGAAAAATTAAGAAATTAAGTGGAGACAAAAGAAACAGGAGAATAGTAAGTGTGAGTGTGTGTGTACCCACCTTTTCCCTAGTAGGATACAACACACTAGCTAAGACAGTAGGTCATCACCTAGTGTGATGAACTACTATCTACCCGAAAAGGATTAGTAATGTTTTAGAAGTGTCAAATAAGTAGTGGAAAAAGAGTAAGAGAAGTGCTTGAGTAAGACATGCGATTTTGAAGCAATGGGAGTTGTTGATTTTGCAAGTAACCAAGGGAAAAAAGAGTTTATATGATAGCCATAACAGGGATGGAGTGGGCTAATCTGGAAATTGTTTGGGGTGGAAGACTTCTTAGAAAGAAGAAAAAACCAAAAGAAAGAAAAAATTGCTAGGCGAGCAATGAAGTGAGTCAACAGGCAATGCCATGATGACTTAGATGTAATAAGTGCAACTAACTAAAGATGCTTGGCATGATGGAGAAGGAGCCGAAAGAGGGTTGTTGAGAGCTTTTGATTGGAGCGAAATATCCCATGAAAATTTCTAAAAGGAAAACAAGACACAAGTTAGAGAAAGGAGTCAAGATGCCAAAACAGGCCTTAATGACTTAAGTGTACTATGTGCAACTGTCCAGAGTTGCAGGGGAAAGGACATGTGTGTGGAAAACAATACAACAACCCCTTTTGCAGTGAAAAGACAAAAGAGTCAAGGTAAAGGATAGAAAGAGAACATTACAGAATTAAGGAAGAGAGAGTTTGAGTATGTAGGTAAAGCACCTACAAAATTGCATAAAAAGTATATAAGAGCTTTGATAAGAAATGACAATAATGTTTTTGCAAAAAACATTGGAGCTTGGTGGTCTTGATAAGCATCTCTTTTATTAAATAGCAGAGTCTGCATACCTGCCACCATCCAACAAGAAAACATGGTAAGAACTAGGTTAACTTTAATTGGGAAGACAGGTGTCATAAACACACCTCCCTTATTATCAAGGTCACAATAAAATAGTGGCTTAAACATAGAATTAAACAGCTAGATGTAGACTCTAAATGTGTTAAAAAAGGGGCCTAAAAAGAATTCAAAAAAAAGAAAAAAGGATTTAAAAAGTTGGTTTTAAAAAATTAATAAAAACAATTGGGGGGAAATCAAGTTAAATTTGGGAAAATATGGGGAAGGAAGAGGAAAAAATAGAGAAGAAAATTGGAGAAAATTGGTTAAAGATGCGCGCGCATGCACGAGAGAGAGAGAGAGAGAGAGAGAGAGAGAGAGAGAGAGCTTTAAGAAAGAAATTGGAAAAATTTAGGAGGAATCAAGATAAATTAGGGAGTGTTTATGAGATAGAAGCAAAAGGAATTAGAAAAAATAAGAAAAGGGAAAACTAGGAAATTAAGTGGATGCAAAAGAAAAAGGAGAATAGTAAGTGTGTGTGGAAAGAGAGAGAGAGAGACCATTTAGGTCAGCTTGTGCACATCCACATCCACACAATTGTTGGTATCCTTCACCACATAGTAGGCACATAGTACATTGGTACAGTCCCATGTCACACAATTTAACGAGACCCATGTTTGATCATGTGTGTCTTCTCTATGCATGCTCACCTTGAGCGTCTAGGGAGTGTTCTACAATCCATGATTCTTTTAACAAGCTCTATATATCTATGTGTGTGTGTTTAGACCAATATAAAAATTAATAGAAAGAAGAAGAACCAAATTTTTCATATATAAATTTCATATTACAAATACAAATATGTAATTATCCTAGCATTAATCATATGATAGATTGTTTTGCTACCATTTTTGTATTGGGTTACACTTACCTACCACCATCCCAAACAAGCAAAATGCTAGCACATTAAGCCTTGAGAGGGGAAGATATGTAATGCCTATACAGTCCGGCTTGTTATTGTCTTAACCAAAAATTTAAGCTAGACAACCAAATCTAGAAGTACTGTACTTGACCAATTTATGACAAGGATCCAACTTATAAGGTAACATTTTTTCTATGCCATGCAAAACAAAAGTATTTTACTACTTGCTGTCTTTTGGCTCAAGTGTTAAAAAGTTACCAAGTAGTCAATTATTTTTGTCAGCCCAATTACATCCTATATCAACTGCATATTTTGTGCATTTATACTCGCTAAATAGTTAGATGTATCTTTATATTAATTATCCCATCATGCAAAGAGGGATATACTACTATCAATAAATATACCATCCCAAAGACCAGAGCTACCTAGACACATAAAAATCAATGTGTATTAGTAAATATACTTACTACAATATGTATCTGTAAATGCATCCCTATATCCAACATCTCATTATGCAAAGAAGGATAGACTACCACATTATATATTAGTCAATATTCTAACTAAGACTTGTCCAAAGTGATATAGAAGGAGGAGATACTACAACCTCAAATATACAAGCCAAAAAACTAGGACTACTTGGACAAATGCCAATCAATTTATATACCAGCCAAGAAACTAGGATTCCATATACACATAGGAATTGATGTGCATTAGTAAATATATTACTATTAAATACACCCTAATATCAATCATCACATCATATAAAGAAGGATATACTACTATATCATGTATTAGTAGATATACCAGCCCTAAAATCATGAAGGAGAACACTAAAACCTGTCAAAAGTAATGTAGGCTGCCACACCCCAAAAACCAGCAAGGTAATGGGGGCAACATTTAATCATATACTACGTCATCATGTATCAATAAATAATATTCCCTTATATTAATCATCCATTCATGCAAAGAAGGATTTCCTAAATTACATCATGTATCAATAATAATACGAACTCAAAGACCCATCAAGGCAAACACTAAAACTTATCCAAATTGATACAAAGAAGCAGAGATTCCTACATCATGCACCCACTAGCCCAAAAACTAGGGCATCTTAGACACATACAAACCATTGTGTAATAGTAAATATACTACTTCATCTAGTATTGGTAAATACTCTCTTACATCAACCATACCATCATGCAAAGAAGGATATTCTACTTTTTCATGTATTAGTAAATATACAAGCCCATAAATTCATGAAGGCAAACATTGAATTCTATCTAAAGTGATACAAACTTGAAGGATATACTGTTGCCTAATGTATCAAAAAATATACTAGCCCAAAAACTTGTGCTACCTAGTTGCATACCAATCACTATGTATCAGTGAATATACCACTACATCATACATTAGTGACTAGACTTTTATATCAATGATCCCATCATGCAAAGAAGGACATTACATCATGTATTAGTGACTATACCAGCCCAAAAACCAAAGAGAAGTATATATTACTCCATCATGCAGTAATTATTCTAGCAAAGCAACCATCAAGGCACACACTAAAACATGTCCAAGGTGATACAGGCTGCCACCTGAAGGACAAATTGATGTATGGGTGTGTGCCTATGGGCTAGGAGTCCTATGCTAGGAGTGTGTGAGTAGAAGGTTCTAGTGTGATTGAGAGATTCATGGGCTTGATTGAGAAATTAGTGGAGTGATTTGTGGATCTAGATTTGTGCATATTCAGGATGCAAGCACGACGAAGGAGGCATGGGATACTTTGACAAAAATGTATAGCACAAATACACAAGCCAGGAAAATGCAGCTCAAGCAGGAGTTGCATAATGTGCAGAGAGAAAATATGAGCATCAATGACTACCACATGAAGGTGAAGAAGATTGCAGATGCACTTGGTTCTATTGGGTCGCTAGTGGAAGATGATGATTTAGTTTCTGTGACCTTGAATGGTCTAGGAAAGGATTATGCACAATTTCAGACATCCATTGCCGTCCGTGAGGATTTTCCTGATTTTGAGGAGTTGAATGCTCTTCTAATTTTTGAAGAGCAAAGAAATGGTGGTGCATCTTCTTTAGGAGGAAATTCAAAAGAAACTATCTTCTACTCAAATGCTGGAAGAGGTAGAGGCAGAGGTAGAGCAGGCTGATGTGGAGGTCGTGGCAAAAATTAGAATATGCAACAAATTCAAGAAAACTAGTCCTATGGAGGAGGATGTGGTAACTTTAGAGGCAGGGGGAGCCAAAGAGGTCGTGGTGGATGGCAAAGAGGCCAAAATGCAAACAGCAATGTTGAATGCTACTACTGTGGTAAATGGGTCATATGGCTAAAGACTGCTACAAAAAGCAGAATGACATCATGAATGGAAAATTGCAGCAAGGATATCATGCATCCTCTAATAGACAAGGTGATGATAGAAATGAGCATTTATTTATGGTGCAATACATGACCAATTCTGTGACAAGTGCAGAAGAAAGCAATGATGTGTGGTATGTTGACTCAGGTGCATCAAACCACATGACAGGTCATGTAGAATGGATGCGAGATGCAAATAAAATGGAAAGACCAGGATTTGTGGAGAGTGGTGATGATACTGCACATCGTATTGTGCAGATTGGTAAAATTCCCTTGTCTATGTAGGATGGGAAAAAGAAATACCTGTCTGATGTATTTCATGTCCCGAATGTCACCAAGAACCTGGTTTCTATTGGTCAAATGGTTGAGCAGGGCTTGCAGGTAACATTTAATCCTCATGCATGCTTTGTTGAGGATATGACAAATAAAGGTTGCTTAATAGCAAAAGGGAAGAAGAAGAGAAAGATGTTTACGTTGGATGCGGACATGCCTGAATTGAGTGCAGCAATGTTTGCACATGGGACCAGTGTAGTTGTAGATATTGATATCTGGCATAAATGCATTGGTCATGTTAATGTACAGCGACTCAAATTAATGCAGGCCCAAAATATTATTGTAGGATTGCCTAAATTCAAGGTTGCAGAAATGCATAAGGTATGTGAAGCCTATCAATTTGGAAAACAGGCAAGGAAACCTTTTCCTAGACATGTTCAAGAGAGTAAGAGGTTATTGGCATTAATCCACTCTAATGTGTGGACTACTAAAGCTACATCTATTGGAGGCTGTCATTATTTTGTCACTTTTATTGATGACTTCAACAGAAAAATTTGGGTGTATTTTATGAAAAAGAAAAGTGAAGTGTTTGGGCATTTTAAAGCTTTTAAAGCTATGGTTGAGAAAGAAACAGGCCTGTAAATAAAATGCCCAAGGTCAAATCGAGGGGGAGAGTACCTCTCAAATGAGTTTCCAAGGATCCTGTAGGAGCATGGCATAAAGTAGCAATATTCATGCAGTCATACCCCACAACAAAATGGACTTGCAGAATGAAAAAACAGGCATACTAGAGAGGTATCTCATGCCATGCTCAACGAAAAAGACCTGCCAAATTATTATTGGGCTGAAGCAGTTGCTACAATAGTCACGACTCCCACTACAACAATACATGGCATGATGCTAGAGGAGAGGTATACTGGTAGGAAACAAGATATTTCTTATTTGAAAGTTTTTGGTTGCATTGCCTATGTTCATGCGCCAGATGAGTTGAGATCCAAGTTGGATCCAAAAGCTGAGAAGTGCATCTTTATTGGTTATTCTCTGCAGTGGAAAGGGTATAGATGCTATAACCCTTCTTCTCGTAAGTTTACAGTGAGTAGAGATGTTGTTTTTTATGAGATGAGCAGCTTGTATAAACCAGTATATATGATTGATGATGTAGATGCACAAAATGGTAATGCTACATAGAATTCACAGCAGTAATCACAAAATATTAGTGGACCTGTAGTGTCCTCTAGCAGTGGTTCACATACTTCGCCGTGGATAGGCAGATTGAGATCACGAGAATCTACTCAAAGCAATGCAGATAGTGGTATGCAAGTATCACAAAAGGGAAAAGAGAAAGTAGATCAGCCCAAGGTTGATGTGAATGCAGGTCACTCTTATGTGGATGGTGAATCCAGTGGCTCAAAACAGAGCCTTGATGATGAGTTGGGTATTCCTTCTGTTGTTACACCTGGAGTAAGGAAGAGACGGGATGTTTTGAGAGCACCTGGTAGTGAGCCTATTTTGCGCAGGTCTACCAGAGTTAAGTATCCTGTGGATAGGCTAAAATATGATGGATTTACAGCCATTCACTATGCCTATATGGTCAAAGTGATACATAACCAAAACCCACTTCTTTTGAGAGCCATGCGAAAAGAAAAAAGGAAGAAAGCCGTGAATGAAGAAATGGATGCCTTGGAAGCAAATGCTACATGGGAATTGGTGCCTTTGCCTAAAGACAAGAATGCAATTGAATGCAAGTGGGTCTATAAGGTGAAGCACAGTGCAGATGGTTGTGTGAGCACATACAAGGCAAGATTAGTTGTCAAGGGGTATGCACAGACATATGGCATTGATTATGAAGAAACATTCAATCCGGTTGCAAGGATGGCAACCGTAAGAGTAGTCATTGCTATGGCTACATCAAAGGGATGGTCTTTACATCAAATGGATGTAAAGAATGCCTTCTTGCATGGTGATTTGCAAGAAGAGGTGTATATGGAGCAGCCACAAGGTTATGTGCATGCTATTCATCCTGAGTTTGCTTGCAGGTTGAAGAAAGCCTTGTATGGCTTGAAGCAGCACCCAGAGCATGGTCTAATAAGATAGGATAGTATCTTGTCACTATTGGCTTTCAGATTTCCATGGCAGATTTCTCACTTTATGTGAGAAAAGCAGAGAAAGGCATTATGCTGCTTGTCATTTATGTTGATGATTTGATCATCACAGGTGATAGTGATGAAGATATCCTTCATGTGAAAATGCTACTGAAGCAAAAGTTTGAGATGAAGGATTTGGGAGAGCTACGTTACTTCTTGGGCATTGAGGTGATTAGATCCACAAGTGGGATATGGCTCTTGCAGAGGTAGTATGGATTGGACATGCTGTCCAAATATGGGATGGCAGGCTAAAAGCCTATTTCAATTCCTTTGGAGCAGAATGTGAAGCTGAGCACAGATGCAGGTGAGCTTCTGGAAGACCCTACTATGTATAAACACGTAATAGGAAGTTTGATTTATATGACTATTACCAGGCCAGATTTGAGCTATGTTGTTGGGTTGGTAAGTCAATTTATGCAGGCTCCAAGGAAACCACATTTGGATGCGGCTAGACGCATACTGAGGTATGTGAAGTCCACACTGCAATATGGACTATTTTATGAGACTGGGGTTCAGATACAGTTGCATGGATACACTGATGTTGATTGGGCTAGTAGTATTTCTGATAGATGATCTACTAGTGGATATGTGTTCTCTTTTGGAAGTGTTGCAGTCACTTGGAGTAGCAAGAAACAACCTACGGCTGCCTTGTCGAGCACAGAGGCTGAGTACAAGGGTGTAGCAATGGTTGCATGTGAGGTAGTTGGTTGCGTAAGCTACTTTATGATATGCATCAGTCTACAGATGGGCCAGTTGTCATTTATTGTGACAACATGAGCAGTATACACTTGGCAAATAACCCAGTCTATCATGCTGGAACAAAGCACATTGAGGTGCATTATCACTATGTGCGAGAGAAGGTTCTAGTAGGTTTTATTGATCTGGTTTATGTCAGCACAGAGGATTAGGTAGCTAACATATTCATGAAGGCATTAGGTGCAGAGAAGCTGCGCAAGTTCAAAGACCTACTTAGTATGCAAGAATTGGGATTGAGCTTGAGGGGGAGTCTTGAGATATCGAGCTCCACTCATGATATGCCAGGGTAACCATTGTGCATTTATAGTCACCGACTTGTTAGCTGCAGATGCGGTTGGTACACTGCCCATGAATAATAGCTGGATGACAGCTATCTTTACGTACTCTAGTTAGTGGCTCAGTTAGTATGCCACCTAAGTTAGCTGAGTTTGGTTTGAGACCCACATATAGGGTTCATCTATTCCTTTTGTACTAAGAGAGAGAGTTCTTTTGGCTTTCACAACTAAGAAGAGGAAAATTGTTTTTAGCCTCCACCTTTGTGTGTATTCCCCCATTGTGTATGTGAGAAAGCTGCAAGTGAGTCTCCTTACTTCTCTCCCACTCTCTTCACAGGACTCATCTTGAGCTTGTCTTTGGAGCATAGGGAGGTGTTCCAAGTTTAGCTTCCTCATCAAATTCTTTGATCTAAAATTTGATAGAGGAGAACCCATCTCTTCACATTTAAACTCCATGAAAAGCATATTGACTCAGTTATGTGGCATCAAGTTATATCTTGATGAAGACATTGTAATTGTTATCTTACTCAGAAGCTTAACTGAGGAATATGGCACTATTGTCACTACTCTCACCAATATACCAAAGATTAGTTTGGTGGAAATTGAGGCATCCCTCTTGGAAGAGGAAAGGAAAATCAAATAGAGGAATGATTACAAAGAACATGGGGCATATTTGGCCAAAAGCAACTTCAAGGGCAAGAGCAAGATGAAATGCAACTTTTGTGGAAAACCTGGACATTTTGAGAAAGAGTGCTATGCAAATACGAGATGTTCAGCAAACCTTATAGAAGAAGCAGAGATAGAAGAAGAAGAAGAACTAGAGGATGCAGTAAGGAAAATTAGAAATTGAGGAACCAGAGGAACCAGAAGAAAATAGGAAATTAGGGAAAATTTAGAATTGAGAAAGGATAGGAAAATAAGGAAGAAAGGAAAAATTAAGGAAAAATAAGGGGGGGGGTGGTTTAGGGAAAATTTAGGGGAACATAGGAAAAAAGAATTTAGGAAATTTAGGAAAGTAGAAAAAATAGGAAAAATAAGGGGGGTTTGGGGGAAAATAGGGGAATATAAGGGGGGAATTGAAAGATAGAAAAGGTAGGAAAATAGGGAAAGGGGTTAGGAAAATTAGGGGAAAATTTTGGGGAAATAGGGGAAATAGGGAATGTAATGAGAGAGAGAGGACAGAGAGTGTAAATGTAAGGAAGGAGGAGGGGGGGGGGTTTGGGGAAGGGGGGGAAATGTAAAGTAAATGTTAAGGAAGAAATGAATAGGAAGTGTGTGTGTGTGTGTGTGTGTGTGTACCCGCCTTTGCCCCAGTAGAGTACATCACACTTGCAAATGTCAATAAGTAAAGATAAATGAAAAAAGGCATCAAATTCGTCAGAACATGAGTAAAGGATAGGGAGAATAAAGGTTAGGTAGACTTTGTAAGATGATGAAAAAGGTCGGTTGCTATGGCAACAAATAAAGGAGATGGTGGGAAAATTAGGGAGTTTTTTCTTCCAGACAAATGTGGAAGAGAAATCTCCAAGAAAAGGGGGGGAAAGGGAGATGTGAGTGTTTAAAAAGGTGCAAGAGAGTCCAATGAGATTTTGGTTGGTGTTGATAAAGGAGGTTAAGCTACAATTGAGGGAGATGATGTGAAGGGGGTAGATGGTAAGGGGGTCATTGTCATTAAGAGGTCTAGAGGCATCGAGGAAATTGGTGATGAGGGGATTATTGATGAAGAGGATGTTGTCGACATACCTAAAGATAAGGAGAAAGAGAGAGAGAAAGTCAAAAAGGCCAAGACGTGCTAACTTCTTTATGAACTTGAACTTAAAAGAAGTGAGATACAGGTGGCAGCAAAGAGGTGAACAAGAGAAGCCCATAGGGATGCCTTTAGATTGGGTCCAACAGAAAGAGCCAGCTTGGATAACACATGAATCAAGAAGAAGGTGGTTGTAGCTTAGAAATGTGTCAAATCTAAAAAGAGTTTTTACATTAGCCCTTTTTGTGAGGTGGAAACTACTAAACTTGAGATAGAAGCCTTTGTAGCCTACTTTTGAAGTAAGTTTGCAAAAATAGATGAGGGATTCCATAAGGCTAAAAGGGCCAAAGTGGGGAATGGCTTCGTAGCAGTTTGCTATGTCAGCAGAATATAAGGAGAGAATCTCTAGGGGTAAATTAACAAGGAATTGTAGGTTAGAATCAATGCCCCAAAGCATGTTTTTGGAAACATTGAGAAAGTTTTTATAAGTGGAATGTCGATTTTCTCCCTCTCGAGAGATGACGTTTTTTAGCTCTTTGAGCCCTAAGGCTAAGAGATCAATAAGTGAGGAGAAGATGCAATTATGGGCATTGATAAAGCAACAAAAGCTATGTTTATGTGCCTTGTAGGTGCACATGAGATAGGGTAAAGAGTTGAAAGAAAAGGGAAGATTGAGGGAATCAAGAGTAGTAGCAAGGGATGAAAGAGTAGTAGAAGGGGGGTTGGATGAGGGTAGGAATTCAGGGGAGTTTAATCTTTCAAGGGTTAGGTGTGTTCTAAAAATTTGCAAAGAATGATGGGGGTTTGGGAGGCCTTATCTAGACCGATGATGAAAACATGGCCAAGAAGCTAGTTAACTTCGTCAAGAAGAGTTTTATCTTCGAGAGGTGACTTTTGGATTTTAAGGAGGGGAAAGAAGGTACGGAAATCTTTCCAAAAAAGAAAGGAGAGGCTTTCTAAAAGGGGGTTAGGGTCCAAATTTAGGGAGAAATAGACATCGTGAAAGGTTTGGATGATTGCTTGAAGAGTGAGATATGGATCTAAGGGTGTGATAGGAATGTGATTGAGGCCATAACGAATGTGGGGGCGGAGAAAGGGATGACGAAAGAAGATAGGGTCAGAGGTACAAATATGAAGTTTGTTATCAAAGGATTTGAGAAAGGGTTTAAACCTTTTGAGAGAAGTGCAAAGACAAGATGAGGTGAAGTTTTCTGCTAAGAAAGTTAGTGTAGGCTTATAGAGAAGGAATCTAAGGGGAGGCGTATATTTCCAACTACAAGCAAAAGTGTCAAAGGATTGAATAGTGTTTGAAAGGGAATTACATGTGAAGAGAGTGGAAGAGAATGAAGGAGTCTCACTTGCAGCTTTCTCACATACACAATGGGGGAATATACACAAAGGTGGAGGCTGAAAACAGTTTTCCTCTTCTTAGTTATGAAAGCCAACCGCATCTATAGCTAACAAGTCAGTGACATAAATGCACAACGGTCACCCTGGCATATTACGAGTGGAGCTCGATATCTCAACACTCCCCTCGAGCTCAATCCCAATTCCTGCACACCAAGTAGGTCTTTGAACTTGCGCAGCTTCTCTGTACCCAATGCCTTCGTGAATATGTCAGCTACCTGATCCTATGTGCTAACATAAACTAGATCAATAAAACCTACTAGAACCTTCTCCTGCACATAGTGATAATGCACCTCAATGTGCTTTGTTCTAGCATGATAGACTGGGTTATTTGCCAAGTGTATACTGCTCATGTTGTCACAATAAATGATAACTAGCTCATTTGTAGACTAATGCATATCATAAAGTAGCTTACTAACCAAGCTACCTCACATGCAGCCTTTGCTGGACCCCTGTACTTAGCCTCTATCCTCGACAAGGCAACTATAGGCTATTTCTTGTTGCTCCAAGTGACTACAGCACTCCCAAAAGAGAACACATATCCACTAGTAGATCGTCTATTAGAAATACTACCAGCCTAATCAGCATCAGTGTATCCATGTAATTGTATCTGAAACCCAGTCTCATAAAATAGTCCATACTACAATGTGGACTTCACATACCTCAGTATGTGTCTAGCCGCATCCAAATGCGGTTTCCTTGGAGCCTGCATAAACTGACTTACCAACCCAATAGCATAGCTCAAATCTGGCCTGGTAATAGTCATATAAATCAAACTTCCTACTATGCATTTGTACATAGTAGGGTCTTCCAGAAGCTCACCTACATCTGTGCTCAACTTCACATTCTGCTCCAAAGGAACTAAAATAGGCTTACGACCTGCCATCCCATATTTGGACAATATGTCCAATCATACTGCCTCTGCAAGAGCCATATCCCACTTGTGGATCTAATCACCTCAATGCCCAAGAAGTAATGCAGCTCTCCCAAATCCTTCATCTCAAACTTCTGCTTCAATAGCATTTTCACATGAAGGATATCTTCATCACTATCACCTGTGATGATCAAATCATCAACATAAATGACAAGCAGCATAATGCCTCTCTCTGTTTTTCTCACATAAAGTGAGAAATCTACCTTGGAAATCTGAAAGCCAATAGTGACAAGATACTGTCCTATCTTGTCAGACCATGCTCTGGGTGCTTGCTTCAAGCCATACAAGGCTTTCTTCAACCTGCAAATAAACTCAGGATGAATAGCATGAACATAACCTGGTGGCTAATCCATATAGACCTCTTCTTGCAAATCACCACACTTTTCTTTTTCATAAAATACACCCAAACTTTTCTACTGTAGTCATCAATAAAAGTGACAAAATAATGACAGCCTCCAATAGATGCAACTTTAGTAGTCCACACATCAAAGTGGATTAATTCCAATGGCCTCTTACTCTCTTGAACATGTCTAGGAGATGGTTTCCTTGTCTATTTTCCAAATTGACAGGCTTCACATACCTTATGCATTTTTGCAACCTTGAACTTAGGCAATCCTGCAACAATATTTTGGTCCTGCATTAATTTAAGTCGCTATATGTTAACATGACCAATGCGTTTATGCCAGATATCAATATCTGCAACTACACCGATCCCATGTGCAAACATTGCTGCACTCAATTCAGGCATGTCCACATCCAACGTAAACATCCTGCCCTTCTTCTTCCCTTTTGCTATCAAGCGACCTTTATTTTTCATATCCTCAACAAAGCATCCATGAGGATTAAATCTAACCTGCAAGCCCTACTCAACCATTTGACCAATAGAAACTAGGTTCTTGGTGATATTCGGGACATGAAATACATCAGACATGTATTTCTTCTTCCCATCCTGCATAGACAAAGGAATTTTACCAATCTGCACAATAGGATGTGCAATATCATCACCAGTCTCCACAAATCCTAGTCTTTCCATTTTCCTTGCATCCTGCATCCATTCTGCATGACCTGTCAAGTGTTTTGACATACCTAAGTCAACATACCACACACCATTGCTTTCTCTGCACTTGTCATAGAATTGGTCATGTGCTGCACCATAAACAGATGCTCATTTTTGTCATCACCCTGTCTCCTAGAGGATGCATAATTGCCTTGCTGTAATTTTCCAGTCATGATGTCATTCTGCTTTTTATAGCAGTCTTTAACCATATGACCCATTTTACCACAGTAGTAGCATTCAACATTGCTGTTTGCATTTTGGCCTCTCTGCCATCCACCATGAACTCTTTGGCTCCCCCTACCTCTAAAGTTACCACGTCCTCCTCCATGGGACTGGTTTTCTTGAATTTGTTGCATATTATGATTTCTACCACGGCCTCCAAATCGGCCTACTCTACCTCTTCTAGCATTTGAGTAGAAGACAGCTTTTTTTGAAGTTCCTCCTGAAAAAGATGCACCACCATTTCTTTGCTCTTCAGAAATTAGAAGAGCAATTAACTCCTCAAAATCTAGAAAATTCTCACGGACGGCAATGGATGTTCAGAATTGTGCATAATCCTTTCCTAGACCATTCAAGGTCACAGAAACTAATTCGTTATCTTCCACTGGTGATCCAATGGAAGCAAGTGCATCTACAATCTTCTTCACCTTCATGTGGTAGTCATTGATGCTCATATTTTCTCTCTGCACATTATGCAACTCCTGCTTGAGCTGCATTTTCCTAGCTTGCATATTTGTGCTATACATTTTTGTCAAAGTATCCCACGCCTCCTTCGACCATCCTTTAAATGCCTGCAACTCCTGTTGATTGGGAACATTAGGAATAATTGGTTCTTGTTCAGTGCCAGTAATGAACTCCCAATAGCCTTTTCCCTTAAGGAAATTCATCATTCTAAACTTCCATGCTTGGAAGTTGTTCTTGTCAAGCTTTTCAGTGACTATCTATGAAAGAGCATCAGACGCCATTACAGAACACTGCAAATATATTATGTCACTATAAAAAACACAACTTCTCCCTCACAAGGGCAAATTTGCAAAACTAACGAAAGTGGTATTTGACCACATAGTCACTTCCTAGTGACGATTTTGCATCAATAGGCAATAAGAATGATTTTGTCACTCCCAATATCAATGTGCATAGGCATACGATGCAATTTCTGTGGTAACTTTTCACTGACCTGTAGAACAGTGGTCTCACAGCAAAAACAAGACGCTTTTGTGAGTGCCTGTGGAAAACTTCTACCACCAAAATGGGCCCCAAAATGGCCTCGAGCCGCACCGCGAAGGACGTCCCAATCTGAGACAATGCACTCTTGCAGTTTTCGGCTGTGCTACCTATAGAGATTTGCTCCCAAACTCAAAAAAGGAAAGCAATACTAGTCCTCTTACCAAGACACCACGAGCTTGGCTTGCTTTCTTGAGCTCCTTACCACAAACTGAGCTCTGATACCATGTGAAGAGAGTGGGAGAGAAGGAAGGAGTCTCACTTGTAGCTTTCTCACATACACAATGGGGGAATATACACAAAGGTGGAGGCTGAAAACAGTTTTCCTCTTCTTAGTTGTG